>NW_025335596.1:0-92190 GCF_004798865.1 Varanus komodoensis | reverse complement strand
TGCAACCTCAGCAGGACCTTTACTATTTTATCTCCTAACCCTTTCCACCACACACAACCAAGGTAAAAATATAGCTTCAAATATAGGTATGGTTGGCTCTTCACATAGGTGAGGTTTAGGGATGCAGAACCCCTTAGAAAATGGAAAAACTGCAAATATCTCTAGGACCAAATATTTCTATCCAATCCTTAACTCTTAATAATGTTGGCCTCCCCCCCCCCCCATCTTCCCCTCTCTCAGTGTTAGCCTACATTGTTGGATATCCTTTATCTGCTATATGACTCCAGACTTACTACTGAGTAAACTTCCCCAGGAAAGGGCTATAATGAATAATAATCAATTTCAAGTAAACCTGGCGGGGAACCACTGGTGAACAGTAATGCATGTACTGCATGCCAGCATGACGGGCAAATTGTGGAAGGGGTCATCCATGAAGGAAAGAGACCAGCAGAGGAGGGCATCTATCGCATCCTCAAGGGTGCCTGAATGCTTGCGCTCAGTGAGCCCCTGCTCCCAGCACGTTCTCACTGTGGGAAAGTGGTGTTGGCATCCAGGGGGCTGTCTAGGGCATCCCTGCCCTGGTGGTCCTGGTGGGAACTGCCCCATCCTGACCAGCTTAGTGCTGTGTGGGTCCAGCTGCTTCCAAGGTTTCCTGTTCTCTTGAGTGCATCACCCGAGGGCAGTAAAGGGAAGGGGGAGCTGGAGCCGCAGGGCAGCGCAGGGAGCAGAGGTGCCAAAACAAAGGACTGAGCCAGTGAGTGAATTTGCTAACAAATTTTTCCTTGTGTTGCCAGCCAGTTTTTTTAACCCTGTAGAAAAACGGTTTGTGCAGATTCTCACCACAATAGGCCACAAAACGCTTTAAAAATTCCCAATTAATTATTGATGGCAAACGTGCAAATAATCAAATCCGTGAAAGTTAAAGCTGCAAAGCTGAAGTTTGACTGTACAAATATCCATGGTCTGTGTTAATTCATTCTAAAAGTATGCAGAGAGTTTCACATTTGTTACATTCTTGAGCCTAAGGCCTCAGCCCTTTAGAAGGCTGACAGTAGAAAGGAAGTAAAAAAAGGTCCGGGAAAGTTTTCCTTCTCTTAGCATCTGTAGAACCTGTGCTTCTCAGATTGTGTTCTTATGTGGCCTTGGTGATATGAAAACACCATACGTATGTATCATTGCTTCTTATACTGCTGTTGAACATGGAAAATGAAGACTGGATTATGTTGGAAAAGCTGCAGTATGAACTCCTACCACATAATCCAGGACTTCTCATGTTTCTGCAGTGCTACAGGAAGGCGTGCTCTTGCAGAGGCTCATATACCACCAAGCTGATGAATGAACCCAGACTGGGATGCAAAACCAAACCCTCTGCAACCATCCACTGTGTCATCCAGATAGATTTGGAAAGATGAGCAATTTTATTCCAATTCTGAGCCAGTTGGTCACCGCTGAGCCCCTGGTGATGTCACTGGGTTGTGATGTGATCCCATGCTTCACTGAAGTCTCCAGTAAGCCTCCAAAATCTGCTACTTCGAAACCTTTGCCCCATTTACATTGGTGGCTACTGGTTTGGCACTAGCAGTGGGGGGCAGATGTCTGTAGCACTAGGCAAACCAGTGCATTTCTCAATTCTCCTCTTAGGACAGCTGTAGGTCAAGTGTAAAGGGACCACAGAGCCTAGCCTGATGCATCTCTGATTTGGGGGGCGGGGGGGAAGGAGGGGAGCTGCTCTTCCAAAGAAATTGGGAATATGAGGGAGATTGAGCCAAACTGAAGCACCAGTAGAGACACCAAAAGTTGGAAAAGATCCTCTTAACAATTTGGAAGTAATTTGAACTCTGGGAAGTTTGCCACACAAGCTGTTGGAAAAGGCCTGCAAGGAAAGTCTAACATATTACCAAAGCTGTGAAGGCTCACTGCTGAACTGGCATCTACATGTTAGATTTTGAATCCAGTGAGTTTGTGCCATTCCCCAAGGTGGGCGCAAGCTTCCTTGTTTATCAACCACATGAACAGCATAATAGACATAGCAGTTTATCACGTATGTGTCTGTGTGAACATTACTGGGACTTACCAGGATGAACATGGAGGTTCATGCTCACAGGCACATGGCTGCGACATGCTCCTTACACCAGAGGGAGACTTCTTTTCTCCTACCACATCTGCAGAAGCAGCAGCAAGCAAGGGAAGCTAGTGTGTATAAAGGAAGTTATTTGAGGCTACAGGGTGAGGGAAAGCAGGAGCTGATCTGTTCACTGGGCCAGACAAATATATGATCCAGAGGAAAAATCCCAGGATCTCAATTGTATACTACTTACTTAAGGCTGCCAAGATTGGCATTCTGAGCCAGGGCTGATATGGAACTTGACAACATCAGAAATTATTGGGCAGGGCAGGGCAAGTCTTTGCCATTATTTTACAGAATAATGGTTGGTTTGCTCAAAATGCTCGAAATGGTGCCTCAATGTTCTTGCCATCACTTGGCATTCAATGCCACTTCAACCTGAGAGATGATGTATTTTCAGAGCATCAGAGAATTTGTGTCAACTTTTCCATCAGAAAATTGCAGTGATTGCAATAATTTCCCCTTCTAACTCCCAAACATATTCTGACTATTGGAGCCTTCTTTGGGCCAGGACTTGATTTCATGACTCCACAGTTTGTAGTCCTTCAGTTTCTAAAGCAAGGATGGGCAACTTGTAGCCCTCCAGATACTTTGGCCAAATATTCCCATCAGCACTCACCACTGGCTATGCTGGCTATGGCTGATGGGACTTGTACCTTACCCCACTCGTGGCTTGGTGCTTTGCTCCATGGGTTAAACAGAACTCCTATCTTTTCTTCTGATGTCCAGTGGAATAAAGTTTGTTCGTTTCTCCTTCCAGGGAGGCAGGCAGACTCTACAAATCAACAAATGTAGCAATTTTATCCAATTAATTTTGTGCTTCCTTTCTAGCACAGTAAATTCACCTTTCATTTTACTCATGCATAGCCAGCTCTTCATTAGCATCTTCCCCCCACCTCAACTGTTTATGTTTGGTTTTTATCCTTCAGATATGTGAACAGTACATTTAAGAATCCCTTTGGGATATGCAGTGTTGGTTTTATAAATAAAAAGGAGATATGTGCATTTCTTCCCTTTTTAAATATTTGTGGAACTTGAAAGAAGGAACATGGCAGGCTTATCAGAGGACGTTCAGAAGTGTTTCAAATAAAGACTTAGTCTTCAAAGGAAGCAGAGTTCGCTAAAAGAAGAAGGAGAAAAGAAAAGAAAAAAGGAAAGCAAGAAAAACAGACATGAAGATTCCTTAGTTACCTTGTAAGCTTTATCATACCACCAACATCCTACTTTTTGAAGACAAGGATGAAAGCCTTGCTTCAGTAGAGCAAGGACCAGAGCCAAAACAGAAGGTCTGCTAACCAACGGTCTTGCTCTGCTAGTTTGCTTCACCTGCTGTGAAACAGATGCTGTGTACCCGATGCAGATGCTTATGCACTTGTCCGAGAAGCTCAAACCACACAGTTCTTTCCAACCTGCAGAGCTGCAAGAGGAAGAAAGCAATAAGCTGCCTTATAGCAGGCCAAATCATCTGCTTGTCTAGCCAAGTATAGACTAGTCTGCGCAGCAGCTTTAGTTCTCAGTCAGAAGTCTTTTGTATTATCAGTTTCCTGATCCTTCAGCATAGCCTTTCTCAATCTGGTACCCTCTTGTGAATTGTCAAAAAAGGACAAGAAGGTCATGATTTGCATAAAATTTGCGCTTGCTAACTGACACACAGATGTAAATTTAGAAATAAGTGTTATAATTGAAATAGAAAACAGTAATCTACCATGGTGTAGAAGACTGTGACCGGATAACCTGTGTGCCATGTTCAGTTTTCTGTTTCAATATTGTTGATGGGAACTTGAGACCCAGATTGTCCTTGTGACTGTTCTTTATCTTTGTATAAAAGTTGGGCTGACTAGCCCTTCAGATTGAGGATTACCATCAGAATAGAGGACAATGCCTCATGCTCTCAAGGAAGAGTATCATGCGAATGTAGGACTATGTACAGACCCACCACCATTCCTGAAGAAATGTAGCTGATTGCCACCACTATTCATTGGGCTTCTCTTGAATTTCTGCAGATAATTTCCTTTAGGTGGAACTCCTTGTGAAGAAATGGGCTCACAAATTGCCTGGGACACTGTTGACACCCTACCCCATGACAAGTCTGCAATTTCAGTCCCCACTGTCCAGTGGTGTTTCATCATGAAGCCTATCCTGGACCCCAGATAAGTGCTACAACGGTTTCCATGAAATCTTGACACATGTGTGTGGAGGGGTACAAACGGCCTACCATTTTGCGTGACTGGAATGAACATGGGGCCTTCTTCCAGCTGCCAACGATGACTTTAGTGTTTTGTTCTGGGTTGCCAGAACCTGGTTGGGGTTGTGCTGCAGCCACAACTGTAAGAAAAGGAGAGACATGACATATTGCTAGTGAGGGCCAAAACTGTATTCCCTGACAACAGAAAAGGTTTCTGAGGAGCTAGTTGCCTGGGCACACCCATGGGTGCTCCTCACCTGTTTTGCATTAGTCCAGACGCTTGTCCATACCTCAGAAGGTGCCTTTTGGGTCATAAGCCTCATGTGCCACTACATTATGTGTGTGACACATCAGTCCCAAAAGGGTTTCCTTTCCCTTCCCATGTCCCACATTTCTGGCAGTCAAGTCACAGGAGCCTCCTTCACCTGTGTGGCAGGTCCCAAAGACAGATGTGCCTGTTCTCCCATCTCACCCTGCATTGCCTGTGTGGCAACCAACCTCTTTTAGAAATGGTAGTGTCTTATCTGGAGGAGGATTTTTCAGATGAAGGTTCCTTGGGGGCTACTTTGGATCAGGCCCACTCAGCTGATTCCCTCACGTTCCCCATTTTTGCAGTTTCTGTCTGCCATCCTCTTATTGCCACTTGGTAACTTGTGTTATTTCAGTGTATATATCTATAAGTACTGCAGCCTACCAAGTTCCCACCACCTCCATCATCCCTGGTCCTTTCAGCTATAACCCTCAGCTATAGATGCCTGCCGCTTACCTCCTGGAGCTGGCATCTCCTTACAAACAGAAGTAAACTAGGATCATGGTGATGTCTAAAGAAACTATAAAGAACTGTGGGTAGAGAATGATGTGTACACAACAAATGCTTCAAGGACAAAAAGTCCTCAGAGCAGATATTTCAGGATTGTGACTGCTTTTACTATTCATTTTTTTCTTGAAGAAAAAGTGTCTCACAATAGCTATTATGAACCGGATCCATGTTTGACTAAGGTTGCAAACTCCCCCATCCTTCTTCCCCACAGCAGCCCTTCCTTCCCCCAGAAAGCACTACACAAAAGGAGTAGCCAGTCCATGTGAATGGAGTAAGTTATGGTAGGGAGGGGCTGAAGGGAAGGAGCAGGTTTGCTCCCAGAATCAAGCACAGGCATCTCCTGTGAGTAGAGTCCCATGCACCATGTAAAAAAAAAGCCAGGCATAATTCCAGCAGACTTCTAGATGAAAAATATGGATCTACTGGACTTGTAAAAGATGATTTTCTAAAACATCCGACTTACCTGCTAGCATCTGCGGCCTATTTTTTCTTGTCGTATTCCAAGCAGGCAGCTTTAAATACTTCATGCACTCTGAAAGAACCAGGGAGGAAACCAGGAAAGAAAGAAAAACCAATAATACCACTTCAGAAACTGCTGCTCAATCCACAATCCTTTATTTAAATGAAGGACATCTTTTCATTAACTCCATCCCTTACTAGTGCCGTATATCAAATCTGACTGTTAATCCATCTATCTCAGTTTTGTTGTCTATACCTGGGGTGCTGATAGAAGTTTTGGATTGCAGCTCCTATGATCCCTGGCTATCAGGCACGGTGGTGGTAGCATATGGGAGCCATGGGCTAAAACATCTGGAAGGCACCCAGTTGCCTAACTGTGGTCTGCGCTGCCTGGTAATGCGTCTCTTGTTCAGACAAGATTTTCCCCCAGACCAGCCTGCAGATGCTGAGGATGGAATGTGGGGTAGACAAAATATGTCCTCGGTCAATGAGCTGCAAACAAAGCATGCTGGAAAACCACCAAAATAAATGTTGTCATGGCACAGTCATGTCTGATACATAGGAATAATTTCCAGTTGCCTTCAGATAACTGACTTTTTCTCATTTCTGCTTCCTTAGAGGATGATACATTAATTTGAGGAATTACAAGTTTCCACGAATCTGCAGAAAACAGAAAGCTTCAGGCTTGTGATAGCAAGCTATTATTGTCACGTGCTTATTATCAATGTCAAATTGTTTTAATGCATTGCTGTATTTCATTATTAGTTATATGTAATGAATAGCCTTGTGGCACATATTAGGGCTAATTCATCCTGGAATCAGCTTTAGAGGCCCAGAGTGGAATACATAAAGAAAAAGAAATGGTAAGAGTGGCAACAAGTATGTGATTCTCTTGTTTTTCTCTCTCTCTCTTTCTCTCTCTCTTTTTGTGGGGAGGGAGCAGGGGGAATGCAGCTTAGATATGTAGAACAAAGCTCTTGCCCTAACCACTTTGCCAGGAGCAAAAGAGTCTTATGCTGTCAAAATGAAGCAAAGATTTCAAAAAAGAGTTTGGTTATAGCTATGGGCTTGGGCCTGCTGGTGACAGCTCTAGTCTTGGCGCTATTAGTGTGCAGGAGACAGCTGTTCTTCTTACATAGGGCACTCCTCATAACAAAAGAGCCCTGGGGACTGTCACCAACTGCAAGGTTTGTGTGTGTGTGCAACCATGTCATGGCTGCCTCCAAGTTGTTCA
This sequence comes from Varanus komodoensis, assembly GCF_004798865.1. Classification (NCBI taxonomy): domain Eukaryota; kingdom Metazoa; phylum Chordata; class Lepidosauria; order Squamata; family Varanidae; genus Varanus; species Varanus komodoensis. Next base: position 85,367 of record NW_025335596.1, on the reverse strand, counting down.
GTCTCCTTTATTATTTAACAATAAAAATAAAATGCCAAGCTTGCAACTGCCTGCCTTTCACATGGTGATCATAGGAGTATACAAACAAACTCTCAAATGGCACACTGCAGAGACTAGAAAAGCTCTTTCCCATTTTGCCTTAGAAGAACACAGAGTAGGACACTAGGTTTCCCCCTTCCATCAGTCATGCTACGCTTCACTCCCTCTGGTCCTTTGTAACTTTTCCATTTTATTCAAGGCCACTTTCACTGATTTCCAGTTCTTTCTTGCTATTCAAATTTCCCATGGGATCAAAACATCTTGCACTTATTGTGTCTTTTAATGAGCCTGGCAAGCAAATCATTAGAGCAAGCTATGGCCTACAACTTCAGCAATCCACAAACTGTTTTCAATTATTCTTGATCTCTTCCCAGTCATTTTATATGTGCATCTAGTTTGCTCCTGGTTGGCCACAGTGCCAACAACTCTCAGAAGGGACATGTGTGTGTTTTTGGGGTGTTCAGGACAATCCTATGCATGCTTGCTCAGAAGACTCATTGAGTTTAGTGGGGATTACTCCCAGTTAAGTATGCTTAGGATTGCACCCTTAATCCTTTGTGGCTGACAGTACAATACTGGTACAGTGTGGTGTAGCACTGCTCTTTCAAGACAGAGATCAAACATTTGAATCTATAAAAACAGAAATAAGATTATCATTCTATTGTTAGATGGACATTTGAAGATTGCTACCATTTTATCCTCTTCAAGTAGTTTCAGATGCAATTTATACAGCTTCAGCAGATTCATTTTTTGATCTTTGGAATTAAAGATTTCTTCTAATGCCTTCAAATGCCCTGCATAATGCTCATGTGTTGACAATCTTTTTTTAATGCTTCTGTTAAAATTACAGTTTGACAGTACATTTGTCAGTGGGATTATACCTATATAATGGACTGATTCAGATATCTGCTTTCTCGTTTTCATCTTTTTCAAAGATTTGTAAAGGAAAATATACATGGAAACATGAATCTTTGAGACAAAATAGATTTGATGAAAGCTGAGCCTGAGCCAGGGCAGAAATGAAATGGGGTGGAAATCCACTCAATTTGCAGAAAGGGACACTTTCAAAGGATGGTGAAAAGGGATTGACTGATGGGTTTCAAGGCACTGGTGGCCATTTCCTTCTTTTCAAATCCTGATTGTTGTTGCCACCCGTGGAAGAGATGCTGCCACCAGGCTTTCAGGCTGCCACCAGGAAAGTGTTATTATTTACTATTGCACAGCTCTGTAGCAGTTTCTGGTGAGAGGAGAAGTGGCCATTCATGTGAGAATTCACCTTAGTCCTCCATACAGAGTGAGAGGGTCAAGCAGCATCTTAAAGACTTTATGAATTTTATGTACTAGACTCCTAATTTTGCAAATACCCTGCCCTGACAGAAAGCTGAACAATTGGGTCATAGAGGAAATCAAGACAGAACTTCCCCTAGAAGCTAAACTGATGCTGTCATACTTTGGACACCTAATGAGAAGGCAAGACTTACTGGGAAAGACAATTATGCTGGGGAAAGTTGAAGGTAGAAGAACCGGAAGGTCCAATAAGGGATAGACTGAATCCATAAAGGATGCCACAGTGCTGAATTTTGTACTGCCAAGATGATGTCAGAGAAGAGATAATCTTTTACTTGTGTAAGAGTCTGCACTGCTGGCCTCCAGAGGCCCAGGCAAACCTCACTCCATATGGATATTGGAAAGGGAACCTCTGTGAATGGAAAGCATGGGCATGCTGGTTGTGAGATGGGGCCTTCAGCACTGTCTATGCTCTGTCTGAAACATGTTAAAACCCTACGTGGATATCAAATAGAAATGGGCTAATGTCACTTATACATTTATTGGCTGGGTGATCTGCCTCTGGTGGACAGAAGGGCTTTGCACTCAGAAAGTGCCACCTCCCAATTTTCAGGGATACTCACTACCATTCTCATCATAACTGGGTTCTCACCCCCACCCCCGTAGCATTTTCAGGCAGCTGCTGTAAAGGTGGGGAAGTCTGTGCATCCTGCAACCCCGATCCAGCCCCTTGTGTATTTTTCAGCGGGTATCTGCTCTAAATCTGCAGCTCCTGCATACAGTTCTCTGTTACAGGCATTTCATGGGTCCTCCAAGTTCCTTGGAATCCATCTCTGCTCAGTACAGAGGAATATGTCAGCTAGTCAACAACGCTGACATTCTTTAAGGGTCAGCAGAACTTTACTCATTCCCTCACAGCAGCCCACTTGAGCTTTACTGCATCATCAAGATGAAGTAGTCTGCCTCACCATCTGAGAGGACACATTGCTTCCCAGATCAGATTGTTTCCTCAAATAGTCAGAGGATTTCTGACTCATAAGCACATGAACCCTGCACGTGTTCTATTTTTAGGCTTTGACTTTTTTTTAATAAAGAGCTCTGAGTGAGTCAATAACCACTGTCAGAAGCTCCGTCCATCCTTCCTTCCTTCCATTCTCCATTCCACACCACCACAATAAGCAACATTACAGTGTCATAATGCATGAAAGCTACATATAAAATTCATAGCCCAGTCTCTCTCTCTCTCTCTCTCTCTCTCTCTCTCTCTCTCTCTCTCTCTCTGTCTTGCCTTTGCACTCTAGCATTTCACTGTTCAGATTGTTTTTTCCAAGTGCTGAAATAAAGGGCATCTTTTCTCAGTGTCTTCCCAGATTCTTTTCTCAGACACCATCTAACCCTCTTTCAGTTGTATTCCCACTTGGCTTTATTAGTCTTTAAAATGACTCTAGAGTTACTTTTCATGCCTTTGAGAAATGCAGCGAAGACATGGGCTTCTGCTCACTTTAAATGGATGCATATTAGAAAGGTCAAAGTTGGCTTTTGCATAAACATCTCATAGATTTGATTAGATATTAAGTGACAGCAGCTAACAGTTGTCATTGTTACCCTTGCGTAAAACCAACGCCTCTACAAGGAAGAAGGAAGAGATGCAAATGCAGTTAGTTTCTAGCAGGCTATGTCATTAGCTTGGTAACAAGAAATAACAGATAGAATATCATTGGAGGTAAAAAATTATGGGAATGCATTTGACAATGCAGAGGGCAATTAAAATATGCTCAAGTCCCTGGTCTGTGCCTTGTCTGTTAAATTGTGTAGCTAGTGCATGAAGAAGAGGTGGGTGACTACCATGGAAGGCAGGTTGCTGAAACAATATTGCCCCTTATCTCTACATGCAAGAGGATGAGAGGGCAGAATGAAGTGCACTGCTTCAGACAGGAGCTTGAACCTCACCTCACCCTTTTTAAAAATTTGTCTCCCTGCAAGTGGAAACTGACACTGCTTGTTAAATATTTAGGAGAATTTGACAGAATGTTCTGCCTCTGGTGCCAAAGTAACTTAAGCAGCTTTGGGCACTGGGCACAGGAGGGTGCGTGTGCGTGTGTGCGCAGGTGGGGAAAGCTATTTGCAGCTCTGCTTCAAGCAGCAAATGCTTGATGCAGCCCATTCCTCCACCTTTTTGCCACTCACAGAAAGGCCCTGGTTTTCTTCTGGTGAAAAGCAGTGCTCTTTCTCTGGATTTGCTTCCTCTTCAAAAGGCATTTATTTATTTGAGTTTTATTCTATCCTCATTAGTCATTAAACTCTCTGGGTAGGTTACAAATAACTCACCGACACCAGCATGTGAGTGATCCTGTCACTAAATAGCAAAAGAGAAGTTTTGGAGAAAGCTGGAAAAGTGGAGAGGGGGGAGATCCCCCCTCCTTCAAAAAGCCTTTTGGAAAATCCAGGACCAACCTTTTTCCTACATGTGACCCTCTCCCTGCCAATGCAAGTCAATGCAAAAATACAAGATTTAACTACCAATGCAAATTTGAATAAGCACATTAACAAATATGTTAATTAATACAGCTTGATTGCTGAATATAGGTGCTGATGATTAACCTTTGTCTTACCCCCACCCCACCTGCTGTCCTCTTCAGGTTTGGCCTGTTCTTGATTGGGTCTAGCTTAGTTTATAATTCAGGAGTCCCCACAAGGTATGTTGCATCAGTATTCCACTGGCCTGTGCAAAGCTCTTTACATCCTGTCCCCATCAAAACAAAATTGTATTAAAATTGAAAAAAATGTTAGGATACCCAGTTTTCCTCTCCATTTCTGTTCCCACTACTGATTAGATATTCAGTGGTCAGAAAAGGAAAGCAAGACAAAAAGGTACAGGGGAAAGAATGAGGCTAAAGGCTAGGAGAGGCAACTCACTTATTGGGAGGGCAGATAAATAGTGAGTTTAGAGCAGGGGTCCTCAAACTATGGCCCGGGGGCTGGATCCGGCCCACCATGCCCATTTATCCGGCCTGCCATGCCCATCTGGACACACCATGTGCATGCCCACGTCCATGCGCATGCCCGCCACTGCCCACCTCGCCCCGCACACAGGGAGGCAGTGGTTTGTTCACTTGGAGAAAACAATCTCCAAGCGAGCAAGCCGCTGCCTCATGCACCCGCCTCGCAGCACACTTGCGTGCACACCCACGCCTTGCCTCCCCTCCCTTCCCCGCACACGCCCGCCCATGCATTGCTGCGCCACCCCCACCCGCTTGCCAGCCTGCTCATCGCCGGCACCACCTTTCCAGCCTGCGCCCAGCAATGGCCCTTTTCAGTTGGACCCCTGGTGGAAAAGTGTGAGGACTCCTGGTCTAGAGGTTGCCACTGGAGAGAAACAAGATTAAAGAGTGTGTGGGGAAGAAATAGCAAGGCTAAGGGCTACGAAGGAAGAGGAAGAAGGATGCTGGGGTGGGAAAAGGAGAGAAATTTTGAGGAAAGTGTTGGGGGAGAGACATAGTGAAGCTAGAGGTGGAGAAAGAGAGAGAACACAAAGGGAAAAGGTCTGTGAAGATAAAAGGAGATTTGGTCGGTCAACAAGTCACTTGTTCCTTTTCCCTTTCTTTCCCCTCCTCTAGCCTTGCTATTTTTCTTCTCTCCCTACTTTCTGAATAGCCAAGCACCCATGAAAGCCATTACGTGACTAGTTGCATCCTCCATGGGATCCATTTTGTGGTGGAACACACAACAAGTTGTTTTTCTTAAATTCCCAAATGTGCCCCCAAAGTTTGGGGAATCCTTTTATGAGTGCTCTTGCAGTATAGTTGAGACTGAAAATAATATGGTATGCTGACACATTTCAGATATTGACATCTGTTTGTTTTTAAATTTGTTTTTAAAACTGGATGCATGATTTGTGGGCATTTATTATGGTTTTATTTATTTTTTTTATTTTTATTTTTCAGTTTATATCCTGCCTTTTTGAAGCAAAAGATAAGCAAATGAATTTCTTCTATACTTCTTTAACCTATAATTTGTTACAAAATGTGAATTGTTGATCAGAAGACATAGCATTTTGGGAACTGGTGTTAAGCACTCCTCCTCGTATGCTTCTAATCACCCTAAAAGCATTGCATGTAATGCTGTGTTTTACTTGTTCTATTAGTTTTGATCTAATACTATTTGAGCAATCAAGATATATTTTGTAGTATCACTTTGGCTTTCTGGCTTGAGGGATCTAAAAATTTGTTGTCCAGTTGGGGTCTGTCCATATAGCTACTGCTTCCCCTCTTGGTCAGATGAGTCACAGACTGTTCAGCTAAGAGGAACAAGCTAGCCAGTTGAGGTGGGAATGTTTTGTTTATCTCAGACTTAGTTATGCGTGGCCAGCTAAGCTTCAGTGGCTCCTCAAGTTTTTCTATGAACTTTGTTTAGTATCCAATCTTACAACATCCCCTTGCCTCTCTAAATATTCAGTTAAAATAAACATTTTAAACAGTTAAAGGCTTTTAAAACAAGGATCTAATTTTGTGATTTTTGCTTACTTTGAGCTAAGAAATACATGTTGCTTACAATTCAGCCTTTTATTTGTTGGGCTCATTGTTATTTTAAGTCAAGAGTTAACATGCTCATCAGAAGCAAGTCTTCTGAATTAGCTGAATCAGAAAAACCAAGACACTCTAGAAAGCAGTTCTGTTACCAGATCCTCAAGGGGAGTAACTGAGGATTGAAAAGTAAGCCAAATACTTGGCAAAATGTATACTGAGACGACTGGATTCTCTTTCTTTGCAGCTGTAAGATAAGCTTTTAAAATACAATGAAATAAATCAATAGTCTCATCTATATTACTTCCCTACAGGTTTCCCAACGATTTGCAGGTCTATGTATATAACCATATTGATTAGCATACTATGAAAATAGAGAAGTTATGTTAGAGTATAGACTCCCTTTCCCTGTGAATTTTTTGCCAGTGAAAAATGTGAAAAGCTGTCCAATCAATGATATCTTCATACACAGCCCTGAAGCAGTTCGTGCAGAATAATAAGCAGACAAGAGAACATTCAAGGGGTGGGAGCGGGGTTCGGGGGGGGATGAAGTTGTTTGCTTCAGAGTAGCTTGCTGATATGTATTCTGACCTTACTGAGTTTATCTAAAAATATATGGCTCTGGAATCAGACTGGAAGAGGGGAATGCAAGAAATATAATCCTCAACAGATAAAAGGAAAATGATTTGTGGTCAGCCTAGTCCATCCTGACTGCGTAACATTCCTTTGGGAGCAACTATAAAAACAAGCCTACATGCACTAATACAGAAACAGCTGTTGTTAGATAATGACAATAATGCTAGTAATTATAATCATGCTAATAAGCGATGTAACCCTGTAAATGTCTACTATATGTGAGTCCTGATAAACTAAGTGAGATTTACTCCCAGGATTGCAGCCTTTTTCATGTAGATGTGTGTGTGCGTGTGTCTACTCAGAAGCAAGTCACACTGGACAGTATCTAACCAGATGGCTGCAGGCACACCAATGCCACAGTGCAGCGGTGGATCCTGCTAAGTGCACATCACAAGTGGAATGTGCCTCTTACTGGGGTTTAAGTACTTTGAGTATAGTTTTAAAAATACAATTATCATCTTGGATTAAACTTGTCTAGTAGCAGATTTGGGGCACATCAGCAACTGAATCTCATGAAAAATGTTATGTCTTATAGATGATAATTTTATGCATCTGTTCTTGCCTGTCTCTGGCTTCAGTTCTAGAAGGCCCAGTTTAATATTTCATCCCCAAGTGTTTAATCAAAGTGACTGAGCTCCAGGAATAGTGTTAGTCATTAACATTAAGTTCAAATATGAAGGTTAATTGATAGCAAAGTGGTCATGTCAAGACTAGGGCAGGAGTTGATCTTGGATTTGTATGGAATGATGTCCAGAAAAAAAGTTAGGACCAGGTCTATTAAAAGCGAATACAAAATAAAGACACAGGCCAACTGACCAGGACCAAGTACCTTGACCTACAGGTACAACTTATGGGAACCAAGAACTTCATATAGGGATCATGCCAGAAGATGTGAGCAGAAGCCTTAGGTAAAAGCACACACAAGGGGAAAGTTCTCTTCGCAAGCCACACTCAGGATTTCTGATGCTGAATATTTTGCTATTTATATTTCCTAGGGCTACTGAACAGAGGGCAACCAAGCATCTTTGGCTGAGTTTGGATTGCCAAACACAGAGGAATGTCAGCTTGAAATCCTGAAAGAATCCATAAGTGTCTTCTAAGTGTCCCTACCTTCAGCCACGAGATGTGAATGTCATCAAGAGGAAATGATGTACTCCAGCCTACCCAATGGCTATATTGGCTGTGAATTATGGGACTTTAAGTTGAATACATCTGGAGTATACTAGGCTGGGGAAGACTGGAGCAATCTATGAAGCACAGCCTTTGCTCATGTACAGACATTCAGGTTGGACAACTGCTAAAGACAGTTCCATAATCCTTTAGTTTGGTCTTCAGTTTATGCTGCTGAAGGGGAAAGGTAGCTTTCTCATTAGACAACAAGCATGTGAAGCAAATATTATTATCTGAAGTCACAAATCAAAATATTTCAACAGCAATTTTTTCAGTGGTGTTTGGAGATGAGTCTATTGCCTTTTCCATATCAAAAAACAAAGCTACAACTGGAATGTGTTTAAATAAAATATATTCAGCTAAAGCTTAAAAACTTAATATAGAAAAGTATTACATTCATTTAAAATTCCATTTTAAGCAAAGGATTGAATTGCTTTCCAGTGGGCTATGTCCTTGCAATTTCCTACTTGAATAGAGAAGCAATGTTTGCAATATAAATTCAGTGCAGATTCTGAAAGTACTGTTCGATTTATCCAAAAGCATAAATGCATAACTTAGAAATGTAATTAAAAGTGCCTATATCTCCCCCCTCCCGCCACCCACCCACTGAGAGATTGCATGGTTAAGATAGACTAAACAGTCTGGAACCCCCAAGGCCTTAAAGAAGAAGCCCTTGCTTTCGTATGACAGTTGTTCAAAATATAGCTTGTGGAGATGAACGTTTTCAGCCAGACAAGTCAACCATGACAGTTCTCCCCCAAGGTTTAAAACTCACAACACTAACATGAATAACAGATCCATGGTTGATGTTGTGCTGACAGACCAGTAAATACTGCAACACTTTTACACAGCTTTCCCAGTGTATCATATTTAGATAGTGGTCACTGAACTCAGTAGGCAATTTCATAGCTTTGCATGGGCGTTTATGTGCAATTTGCAATTCAGCCTAGCAAGAACTATGGTCTGGAGACACGGCAACTGACTGTAATAATGGAAAGATGAACTAAAGCTAGCACATGAGGTGCAGAAAGGAGTAATTTGTGTAAGCCACTAATATCATGCTCTTGGGTAATCCTCATTTTAACAGGCTAGCATGTTTTGTTACTGTAATGAGGTAAATATTACTACTACTTTTTTACCTTCTCTTGAGATGAATAGGGGAACCCACTTTAAAAAAAATCTGTCTAATGTTTCCAGACTGACTACATATTCAGCTTCTACGTCTTTGCACAGGTGAACTTACTAGTATAAGTATCCAAATGCCATGGAATAGATGCACAAGAAACCATGGGTCTATCAAGCTGAATGTAGGCCACCATCCCTGTGTTTGTTTTGGCATACTATTCATTTTTCTATACTGTGTTGGAGTAACTATTCTGAAATTGCCTAGAAAGGAGAATTTTGGAACTTGGTAAGTCCTTCAAATCCTCCCCTGCTAACCATCCACTTTTTCTTGCCCTTAAGTTGGAAGGTCACTAGTCTTGCATAGAAGCACCCTTTCCTCCTGGACAAAGAATATTTCTTGCTTCCTCTACTTTCACATTCAAGGCCATGCTACATGTTACCTGACATAGCTAAAATCTACATGCTCTGTAAAAAAAAAAAAGCTCGTAAAGGGACCACAGGAGAGCCAATCCAGCTCCAGACCTTTGGAGTAGGAGATAGGCTGTTTAAATTCTTCCTAGGCATTTTCACCATCTGGATTGGGTGCCATGATGCCGGTAAATTATGTGGACTCCCCCCTCTCCCCCCCAAAATCAGCTGTTTCCCCTTTTGCAGATGGAAAGAACTGTGAATTATTCTATGAGAATTTCTCACCTGAGATCTATTGACAGATGGTAGGTTGCAAATAGTATAACTAATAAACTACAAATTTCACATTTCTGGGAAGTAATGCCACTGCTAAGCATGCTCATAAGCTTAATGAAGAACATTTGCAAACAGAAAATGGGGAATGGGGAAAAGAGAGAAAGAGAGTGGAAACCAAGTAAAGCAAAGGGGATATTGCTCATCACTATTTGATATATAAAATGGGTAATTTTTTTCAAACTTGTTAAGATTTGCTGGGAACCTGGCTTCTGAACTCTATTCATTTCTATTGCTTTTAATATTCTTTCTTCCTTTTAATTTTCAATGCTGCTGCCTTAAAGGTGTATGTATAGAAAAGAGCTGAAGTTATTAAAGTTTTCAATTTTTTGATACATTTCAAAAAATAAAAAGTGTTATACAAAGTATAAAGTATATTCCACAATTGTAAAATATAGATACAAGATTAATTCTTAAATACATAAAAATAGCAGCTAGTTGCTGGTTAAATGTACATATAGCAAACTGAGTAAAATATATGTAGAGATTGAACAAGTTCTAGTTCAAGATTTATTTGGTTCTATTTTTCCCTTATTTAAAAGATTAACCAAAACTTGGCATGGACATTAATGCTTCAGCATATGTGTTGGTCAAATATAAAGGAAATCGATGCACACAATATTTATACATGTTACAGCAAAATTAACGGGCAAAACAAGGTCAGATGCACATTGTGTGCTGATACACACAAATACACCCATACGGGGGGGGGGGGGAGGATCTCCTGTATTAATTTCTAAACTGGCAGAACTTAAAAACACTATGGATCAGAAGTAAAAGGAGAAACATTAAATATTATTTTGCAGCAAATGAAGGCCAGTTCCACTTGATTTATCTTGTTGCATTCAGTCACAGACCATCTGATGCCATTGAAAATATGGTGTACATTACCCTACAAACTCTGTAGCCTCATCATATTATTGTTTCTCCTGCTGATGCACACCAAGCATCCTTTTCCACAGAAGCATTGACACTTTTCTGCAAACCTACTGAGGCATAATCAGCTGTCAAATGCGTAACTAGTTTTATATGCATCAGAGCATTTCTTCGGACTGGTCAGGCTGTCGCAACACACTTGAGTTTGTTTCTGTGGTCACTGGCTCTAATCCAATGCTTTGTAACATGGTCCATACAAATTGAATGTGTCGCTAAGCCACTGGCACAAATCCATTTAGTTCAGTCAAGAAGTTGTGAAAGCACTTTTATTTATAGACTTTTTAAAAGAAGCCTAAAGTATCAAGTCTTGGGGGGGAAGAAGAAGAAGAAGAAGAAGAAGAAGAAGAAGAAGAAGAGGAAGAGGAAGAGGAAGAGGAAGAAGAAGAAGAAGAAGAAGAAGAAGAGGAAGAAGAAAGTGTGATCCAATTTGAAAGTAATAACCATAAGCATGCACTAGTCCTGCTGAAATCAGAAAGTATATTGCTGCTAATTGAAAACGCAGAAACCTTTGGTCAGCTTGCTTCTGGTTCTCCAAACAAATGTTCTTCCTTTATAAACTTAAAGAAAAATAAATCAACTTAGGACAATGAAGAAGAAGAAGGAGAAGGAGAAGAGATAACAATCTTAAAATTTTAAAGGCTTGTCTAAGTGAATATTTCTTTCTAAAACTTATAATTTTTGCAAACAAATTGCAGTGTGAATTCCCATAGGTTCCTCAGTGAGGTTGTGACTCTTGCCTTTTTAAAGAGCACTTTTAATGAAAGAAAGACTAGGTTGTGGTGGTTGTAGAGGTAACAAAGTCAATAATTCTGTCTGAAGAAAAAGTACTTGAGCCTTATTCTTGTTTGCAACCACGGAAATAATCTTTTGTCCCTTAACACAGTGGTGTACTGGTAAATTCTGAGGAATTCATCATGATAGTCACCTCAGAGCGAAAGTGTGGAACATCAAGTCTAGAAGCCAAATCCAGGTCTCCTGGAGTCTAGAGTGGCCCTCTAGGTTTCATTGGATGGCCATACCCTTTCTCGTGGCCCCACTGCTTTCGCTGATCATCAAGCATGGGATGGTCACTTGGCTTTCTTTTCTTTTTTTAAATAAATTTTATTATTTTTTCTAGAAACTAACATTAAAAACATAAATCATTTAAGACATCGGACATACTGGGTCAGCATCTCACTCTTTTTAAAAGTCCATAACCATATTCAAATCTACGCATAGTCCTGTTTCTCTAGCCAATAGTAAAAGAAGTTCCAAGTTTGATAGAAATATGTATCCTCCTTCTCCTTCAGAGACAAGGTCAATCTGTCCATTTCTGCACAGTCCAAAATCTTTTTTAAGATCAGTTCTTCAGTAGATGGCTCTTCACTCCTCCAGTGTTGGGCAAATACAATCCTCACCGCAGTAACTACATGTAGAATCAAGTATATAGCTTGTTTATCAAAGTCATCAGGAATAATGCCTAATAGAAAAACTTCAGGTTTAAATGTTAAAGGTTTTTGTAACATTTCCTCTAGACATTTATGTATTTTAACCCAGTATTTTTTTGCCTTATCACAAGTCCACCACATATGATGTCGCCTGGCTTCCTTGCAGTTTTTCCCCATCCTAAAAGTCCAATGCTTTTCCTAAGGCTCAGCCAGGACCAGTAAAATATACTGGTACTGTGGGTATTAGGAACCCGCTTTTATTTCCCCCCACACACATTTAACTTCTGACTTTGCCCTCTGGAATGTGCATTCTCCTTGGACCTTCTCAAAAATAGAATCTGACCTGGAAAAGATTCAGTATCATTCCCATAGGAAGGTTCCTGAGGGAGGACGTGATCAGTGGCTACTAGTCTTGCTGGCTGTGTGCTACCTCTTTTAGCAGAGGGGCATGCCTGCATACACCAGTTGTGGAGGAGCTTAGGCAGGAGGAGGTCTTGCACCCAATCCTGCTGGTGAGATCCTGTGGGCAGCTGGCTTGCTACAGTGTGTGGGGATTTCCTCTCTCTCTCTCTCTCTCTCTCTCTCTCTCTCTCTCTCTCTCTCTCCAGTATGTATACATGGCACAAGGAGCAGCAGTATCAAGGACTGGCTGACTGCCATAGCTGGAAAAGGGTTGTTTAGTGGTTAGCATGTTACATTTGGGATGGAGAGGGAAAGAGAGAGGCACAACATGGCCCCAACAGCATAGAACTGCCAGCTGAAGAGTTTGTTTTACCACCAAAGAGTTTATTTCACCAAAGAGTATGTCTTACCACCACTACAGAGAAACATTTGCTATCAAAGTCTACAAAGTCCAAACTGGATGGACTTTTATGTCCATCAGGAAAAGGTCTTTTGTAATGCTCTGATGCAAATTAATCACCCATCTAAGACTTATCCCATCCCAATGTATCATGTTACAACAGAGATGGCTTGTGAGAATGTATTAATTATCTCCCAGCTACTAAGGGGAAGGCAGCTAAGCTCAAAGGAGGGAGATCTGAGTATTATTTTATTTATTTATTTATTTTATTTAAAACATTTCTATGCCGCCCCATTCACAAAGAGCCTCGGGGTGGCTTACAAAGCAAACTATACTCACAATTAACCTTAAAAACCCGGAGACATCTCGACACAATATAAAATCCCATAAATAAATAATCAACAGTTAACAATTAAAATAACTTTTAAATAAAAAGGTCTTGGCCTAGCACCAAAAAGCAAATAACGATGGTGCCAGGTGGAGTATAGTGGTGACAAATGACATCAAGGACCTTGCTATGAAAAGAAGTCCTGGACTTTAGCCTTATGACCATGACTCCATTACACCACTGCCTCTGTATCAGTTTAAGAGCCAATTCATGTTACCTTCAGTGTGGTCCACCACAAATTGTTCTCAAGCTATATCCATAGCAAAGTGGTTGCTTATGCAGTTCTGTAGCCTATTTATTTATGCATTTATTAAGGATTCACAAGCATCCTTGAGCTCAGTCCAAAAGGAATTAAGGTTTTGTGTGAATCCTAGGGGGATGTAGGCAAAGTTCTTGAGGGCACCAGAAAACAACCTGTTTGTGTCTATTATCTCTTCCTGAAACTCTAATTGTATTTCCAACCAACCTGCCCCTTAACATCAGCAAGTTGACAGACTTAACAGCAAGCCCCAGTCAAGGGTCTTTTGATATTTTTTTCTGGGTTCACATATTATTATTATTATTATTATTATTATTATTATTATTATTATTATTATTATAACATTTCTATGCCGCCCCTTGCCGAAACCTCGGGGCGGCTTACAACATGATAAAATACATTGAAATACAATAGTACATAATAAATTACCATTAAATATAAAAATACAAAAATACATGGATTTACAAATACAAAATTAAAATTATCAGTATAAAATAAAAATATAGGATGAGAAAGAGAAGGAAGAAGAAGTTGCCCAGGCCAGATCATATGTTTTAACAATTGAAATGATGTTTAAATAAAAATATAAACCTTCACAAACTTTGCAGCAGCACCTTTGCAATCAGCTAGGGAGCAAAACAGCTGCAGATTGAAATACTCTGTGGTAGGAAAACAGTAATCACTCATCAAGGCATACATATCTTTAAAACCAAGACATGTCCTTGGAAATCACAAAATTGCTGCCTCTAGTATTTTCCCACTGCTTTTAATAACCAGCACTCTAGAAACACAGGATAAAATTCCCATTTTATGTCTTTTAGCTTCTCCCTAGCAAAAGAATGGAGGATATTCACTAAACACTACTCAAGGGAAGAACTCACCAGGCTTGGCTTGGCTTGGCTTGGCTTGCCTTTTTGAAAAGTCATCTCAGTTCATTAAAATGGATTCAGATAATAAATGTGAAGAGTGCAGTGATGAGGGTCATCTTGAAAGCCAGTATGTGGTGTGGCAGGAAGGAACTCCAGCTCACAAGAGAAAGTAATTCCAGATGTCCTGAAACTGAAGTGATAGCCAAAACTGGAATGAAAGGGGCACATATGCTGTCTTGTTTACATTGCATGGGCAAACAAACTTTCTGGACCACATTTGAGTACAAAATCTAACAAGAACACAGGAAAATATGTGTGCCTGACATAAATGCTTATTTATGCATCGATCCCAGTGTAATCATATTGCAGATTATGAAGACAACTATATACCAAAGATGAACAGGAAAGATGGCAGATAAAGTCATCTTGTCCACTATAGAACAGTGAATGATTGACCCCTGAGATCCAACTCAGAGTTCTTCTTGACTGCTGCTTTAATGACCCATATTCTACAGTTTACAGATGCTTTTGGAAGAACTGGAAACTGGAAATTATCAGAAGATGAACTCTGGGAACAGCTACGGATTTGTATGTTCCAGCCTGATAGAGGGTTTAGGGCTTGTGGAGAAAAAGTAGACCTGTGGTTCCCTACTTTGCATTGATTAGCCCATATATTTGCATATAAAAGGTAAAGGTAAAGGTTTCCCCTTGACATTAAGTCCAGTCATGCCTGACTCTAGGGGGCAGTGCTCATCTCCATTTCCTAGCTGAGGGAGCCAGCATTTGTCCGCAGACAGTCTCCATGGTCATGTGGCCGGCATGACTAAACACCGAAGTGCACAGAACGCTGTCACCTGCCCACCGAAGTGGTACCTTTTCATCTACTTGCATTTTCATGCTTTTGAACTGCAAGGTTGGCAGGAGCTGGGACAGAGCAACGGGAATTCACTCCATTGTGCAGATTTGAACCGGCGACCTTTTGATCAACCAGCCCAGCAGTACAGCAGTACTGCGCCACCTGCAGTCCCTATATTTGCATATAGCTGCCCCATAACACAAGTTCTCTGGGCAGCTTATGAACAAATACAACGTTAACATTTAGTATAAACCAAGAAAACCTTTTATAATCAAAGTAAACTCATACTGAGCTTATACATAGCCAGAGTGGTGTGGGAGTTCCTTCTGCATGTCTGGACTCAGGCTTTCAGATAACATCAGCCTGGAAGAGCAACTCTGGTGCTAGGAGGAAACATAATAGTTGCCCAGTATTAGAACTCAGCCGTTGAGCAAGAGCTCTGGTTGTACACAAAAAGTATCTCCTTGAACTGGAAGTCTTTATATAACCCTTCCAGATCAGCAGTAGCCAATAGCCAGGGTGAATAAGTCACTGGATAGACCAGAAATATTTCACTTTGCTGGCTCCAGTGTGACCTACAGCTCACCCCACATAGCAGTAGTGAAGGATCCTGGGTCTAACTCCAGTAGGTTGTGATATGTATCCCGTATGCTTCCTTAAGAGATGTGTGTGAATCCTATAGGGCAGTGATGGTGAACCTTTTAGAGACCAAGTGCCCAAACTGCAACCCCAAACCCACTTATTTATCACAAAGTGCCAACACTACAATAAAACCTGAAAACTGCTGTTTCAGTTTAGAAAAAACAACCCACAGTCAGTCAAAGCATATATATATCCCTATCTCTATCTCGATCTATCTCTATCATCTCTATCTCTCCCCTTGGCAATACACTGAACAGCCATGTGAAAGCTCAGACGAGTTGTGGCTAATGCACTGCAGCACGTGACATCATCTCCTGGCGCCACTACTCCTTTCTGAGCATGTGCATGGCCCCTGTGCATGCTGTTATCTGATGCTCGGCTGCTGGGGCAATGCTGGCGCAACTTGGCTCACATGCCAACAGATAGGGCTCTGTATGCTCGCTGTGCCAAGTGTGCCAGAGGCTCACCACCACTGCACTAACCCTACCCTGGTGCACACCCCTAACCCTAATAGAGGGTTAAAATACCATTGAAAAGAGGGCGATTTTGCAAAGGCCTTCCTTGAGTAGCTTTTTCTGCACAGCTCATCATTTCTGCCCATTCTAAACACATTCCAACCCTCAAAATCATGCCAGGACACCAAGTTTTTGTAACCCTAACCCTACCCTGGTGCACACCCCTAACCCTAATAGAGGGTTAAAATACCATTGAAAAGAGGGCGACTTTGCAAAAGCCTTCCTTGAGTAGCTTTTTCTGCACTGCTCATCATTTCTGCCCATTCTAAACATAGTAAAACCTGAAAACTGAGGTTTTAGTTTACAAAAAACACCTCACAGCTAGTCCAAACAAATCTCGCTCGCGCTCTCGCGCTCTCTCTCTCTCCCCCCCCCCCTCTCTCTCTCTCTCTCTCTCTCCCCTTGGCAAAGCACTGCCCGGCCATGCGAAAGCTCAGATGAGTCGTGGGGTAATGATTTAAAGCTCATGACATCATCACCTGGCGCTGCTACTCCTTTCTGAGCATGTGCATGGCCCCTGTGTGCGCTGTTATCCTATGCTTGGCACCTGGGGCAATGCTGGCACGACTTGACTCGCGTACCGACAGACAGGGCTCTGTGTGCCCGCTGTGGCACACTTGCCATAGGTTTGCCACTGCTGCTATGGGGTCTGCTAACCCATGATCTAGCCATCAAAAGGGCTTATTTCTGAGTAAGCGTTCATGGAATTGTGATGTAAATTTCTCCAATTTACATTTCCCAATCTCAGCAGGATCATCTACTGTTGGTTGAGCTTGAGACAGGCAACTCATTTTTGAACTCATTTTTCTATTCTGCTTGACTTCCCATAGAAGCATTGAGAACACGGACCCTCTTCTGAAAAGCAAAGGACCCGTAACAGGTGCATCTGCTGCCTCGTGAGTGCCCAAAGCTTGCTCTTAATACACTTTGCCCCTCATCTGCCAAGAGGAAAAATAATTTGAAGACAATAATTGAAATAATCTAATACAACAAATTGCATTCCAAAGGATCTCACAATTCCACTGATCCCTTCTAAATGACAGTATAATAAAGGGAATTAATTTCAGTGCAAGACTAATTCCCAATGTACAGCATTTAGGAAATGAAAGCTGCTTGATGAGCTGATAGAGGGAGTGAGAATTCTGAGTGCAGAATAAATTTAGCAAACTTCTTTTAGAATCACGGCACAACAATAAATAGAACATTAGTATCCACGCCATAGGAGTTAAAAATATTTCAGCATGGTTTTATTTATGCTATAAAGCTTTGCTAATGCAAGAGAGTATCGGTGCTAAATAAAGCTATGTTGTTTATAAAACAATTAAGTGGGCTCAGTGGTATTAACAATTAAAGTAACTGTTCTGGTCATTTTAAAAATTAGAACATGAAGTAGCATGGGCACAGCTTAAAATATGCAAGTGGCCGGATTGCTCATGCAAAGGTACATACAGCATTGAGACTCTCAGGTAAAAAGCTTCATTTTTTAAAGAAAGTTTTTACAGAACCTGAGATTAGTAGGGAACTACACATCTTGTTCTCTTGAAAGGTAGCCCGCAATCTCAATTTCCTAAAATTTACTCTACTTACAAACCTATGATGATTACCAGACCTTTGTCTAACAAATTTGCTGAATTGCTTGTTACTTAGAACTAAAAAGTTGAATAAATTATTGCTTTCTGACACTTGTATAGATTTGCTAGTTGTAAATGAAATCTTTAGTTAAAAAATCTTTTCCAGGTCAGATTCTATTTTTGAGAAGGTCCAAGGAGAATGCACATTCCAGAGGGCAGAGCCAGAAGTTAAATGTGTTGGGGGGAGAAACAAAAGCGGGTTCCTAATACCCACAGTACCAGTATATTTCACTGATCCTGGCTGAGCCTTAGGAAAAGCATTGGACTTTTAGAATGGGGAAAAACTGCAAGGAAGCCAAGCGACATCATATGTGGTGAACTTGTGATAAGGCAAAAAAATACTGGGTTAAAATACATAAATATCTAGAGGAAATGTTACAAAAACCTTTAACATTTAAACCTGAAGTTTTTTTATTAGGCATTATTCCTGATGACTTTGATAAATAATGTATATATTTGATCTTACACGTAATTACCGTGACGAGGATTGCATTTGCCCAACATTGGAAGAATGAAGAGCCACCTACCGAAGAGTTGATTTTAAAAAAGATTTTGGATTGTGCAGAAATGGACAGATTGTCTTTGAAGGAGAAGGAGGATACATACATATATCAAACCTGGAAGTCTTTTTATTATTGGCTAGAGAAACGGGACTATATGTAGAACTGAATATGGTTATTGATCGTAAAAAAGAGTAAGATGTTAACCCAGTATGTCCCATGTCTTGGGAATATTTGTTGTTTTAGTTTTAGATTTGTAGAGAAAATAATAAAAATTATTATTATTTTTTTTAAAGGAGTAAGCAAGATGGCAGTCAGCAGCCCACATACATGAGCTCAGACAAGCTGTAACCTGAGCAAAGGCTGCTAGGAAAAAGGGCGGAATTTTGTTTTTGTTTCAACTTTACCTTCAGCTTCCTATCTGTTATGGAGCAGGATTAACGCACAATCCTATTGCTATTTCTTAATGTATAGTAGATGAAGATACTTTATGTAGAAAAGCTGAGGTTAAACTTCATCTGTTATGCCTAGCAGATACCAAAAGAAGGTCCCCAGAGTGGAATTAGGGTGTGTTAGACTGGGGGCATTGCTCATCAACTAGAAATTATGTTATTGGTGGGTACCACTGGGCACTGGAAAGAAAAACTAAATATATGCTCAACCTTGCCCAGCAAGGGAATGTTACTGCCCTGTCACCAGGCACTCAGACTGGATGAGTATAGCTGATCCCTGATGCCCCCACCCAAAGCACCTTTATCAACCCCCAGCTACACCTCTCACCAGCCCCAGTCAGTACAGCCCATGGGCAATGATGATGGCACCTGTCAACCTAAGCATGCAGAGGGTGCAAAGTTGGAGAAAGCTATTCTAACATGATGCATAATGAATAGAGAGTGGCAAGGCAATGGGGAAGACCAATGCCAAATACCACTCAGAAAAGATGCCCATTCGATGGAGTTAGCTGGCACTGTATAATGTCTTTGGCTTCTCGGCATGGGAAATGTTGATTTGTGTATGCCCCCATTATAAAAAGTTGAACCTGTTCCTTTTTCCTTCCCTATAAATCTAAAGTGGTTTAACCTTATAGATAAATTGAAGCTAAAAGATCCCAGCCCTAAGGCTAAGAATCTAGGTTGTCCTGCTGAGTAGACTTCTCAACAGTAGTCCCTTGTGGGTGCAAGAGTTACACAATAGTTGTGTAGCACAATACATTGTGCAGCACACACAATGTGCTACAATAGTTCATATTCTAGTTCACAGGCTGGTTCCCAGGTCTGTGTTCAGAGCTTACTAAGCCTCTGGTTCTTATACCTTTTGCCTGTCCTTCCTTCTGTGAGAGTGGAAAGGCTCCTAATGTGCCCAAGATGCAGACTAATTAATGGATGATTGAATGAGCTTGCCTATCTCTTTTTCACTGTCCGCTAGTGACTATGCCTGTTTTCTATGGGTAAAAGATGTATTCTTTGGTTACTATTGAGAGGGTAATTTCCAGGTGTCTAGTGACATATTGTGTTTGCTTGCTCAGACACTTACGGGCCATTTTGCCTAATCTCTTTAAGGGAAATTCCTTCAGGTTAGGCATAGCTTTTCCTCCACAAGGATACTAGCATGCACCATTCATTCATCCATTTCTAAATCTCATTCACGCTGACTAGTCTAGGGCTGTAAGTCATTCCCCCTCAATTCAAGCTTACCCGATGCGCTCCATGACTCCTGAGCTTGTTAATGCAGCAACTGGCATGCAACCTGCATTGATTTTAATTATATATATGTACAATAGTATCATGAACTAAACCTATGTCTTTTCAACTGATCAATACAAGATAATATATGTCTTTGTCAGTGTTAATATTATTCCTTTATAATGTGCCTATAACAATTCATCTTAATGCATCTTGCCTATGCTTAGTCTCCAGAACACTCTGTCAATGTAATGAGCCAAAACTTTTTAGTTACAAAGATGCATCAGTAGCAAATTTAAGAAGTTATTTTATGGCATATGGTTTTATCAAGTTACTAAAACTCTCACATGTTATTTAACTAGCTGAAGTAGTTGATAGTCCTGAACTTAACTAATTCATTTTTAAACCTAGGCACTTGAAGAAAAAAAGGTGTATTTCTCAGCATCATAAATGGTTTCCTGGCATGCTATGATAAAGAATAGAATGATTCATACGCTGCTATATTAAGAATGATTTCTATAGGTCGTTTATACTACAGGCTGATCTGTCCCTATTATAGGCAATACATAAGAGATTTTGAATATATTAGAATTAGGTACTAGTACATAATCAATTGGAACATATCAATAGTTCAGTTCAGCAGGGTCACTATTAGGAAAATCATTTTAGGTCTCCATGATCTCCTCTATACTGATTCAGCTCACACAGAGGCGACTTCTTAGAGATTGTTCTCCAAAGGTCTCCCTCTCCACTCACAGCTCCTTGTCCTTACAAGCCACAATGGTGATATAAATAGGATTTGGACAAACCCATGGGCTTCTTTCATGCTCAGCTCAGTCTTGAAAGCCAAGAAGTCTGTGAATCCTCACAGAATGAAGATTACACAATCCACAACCTTCTTCTACATTATGTGCAGCATCCCAAATGGAGACTGCTGCTGGCATGGAAGAAAGAGGTTGCCTGGGCAGCAGTCATGTGGGTCTCCGTTCCTGGTGAGCCTCACGTGGCCAACCATGTCAGATACAGCAGCCAGTTGGCCGCTGCAGGTGGTACCCAAGAGAGACATAGAACTGCCTGATTCCTGGTGAGTACCTCACAAACACTGGGTGTTCTCAGCAGGAACTTGGACCCAGCAGCCCAGATTCTGGGGGCACAAGCCCAGGGAATCCCACCAATCCCTACCTCCAAATGGATTCTTCTTGCATCCCTAGTGACAAACCATACATATCCAGATGGGTAGCATTTATTCAGAATCTCCATCAACCGTCAAAGAAACAGCTCCCACTTGGCACTAATCACATTAATTAGTAAGGCTTAATGTATTTGGAAGAACAACCAGGAGCATCACAAGGATTATTTTAAGAATGAGGGATTGTCCTTCCATCCCTCATAATGAATGGAACAGCATCCCTCACAATCCTCATGCATATTAAGCTGTCCTGAGATGCCACACATATAAAAGTTTTAATTAATTAATAATAGAATCCTGCTTGAAAAGAGGGGGAGGAGAGCATTAGAAGAGCCATATGAAGGCTGCACTTGTACATTTGTTCTGAGATCAGCCTTAGGGGAAAGGCATCAACTTGTTTTAAACTATAGCCAGCTGTCACAGTATACCACTAAACTTGGCTTTCTCTCTTTCTCCCAGCCTCCATCACTCCAGTGAAGAAGTATAGAATCCTATACACATTTGTCTCAGATAAAGTCTACTCAGTGGGGTTTATGTTTCTGTATACCTAAATATGTAGGACAGCTCTGCAAATTTCTATTTGACCTTCCTGCCACAAAAAGAACGATAGGTTACATGCGACAACCAGAATGTAATAGTTGACTTTTCTTACTGTTAATTGCTGTAGCCCTGGATAAAAGAATATGAAAACCTTATTTAGAATTGTATTGGCAATACCTCCCAGTCTACATACCATAGACTTTTAATTCTACCAGAAATCATGAAAGCACGATTAAAGAAACAAAGACAGAGACTGTTGTCTAACTTCAAATCGCTGGTGGTATTGAGTACTTTCAAGTCATTGTGCTTGGGGGACTGACAGCATTTTAATAGCGAAGTAAACTGTCCTCAGAGTCATTAGACTAAAGGAACAATATTAAAAATTCTTTAAATAAATAAATAAATGTTAAATGGGTCAATAATGGAAAAAGAGAGCGCTGCTGCTCTGCCATATACTGAAGGGACAACTGTCATTTTGTGATTAGCATGAATTTTGAAATAACCTAATAGAACAAGGACATCTGAAGAGTTCTCTTAGATGCACACAAAGGTTTCATTCTGCCTGGCTGGATTTTGGATATTTAGATTTTTAAATTTTCTTTGAAAATTCAGAACAGTTTGTCATGTGAAGCTAAGTAGCTGGTGTTTGGGGAAAAAACCAGGAGCAAAACTCATTCACTGTCTTCTCAGTGGTCTTTTATTGTTGAAGTTCCTATTTGAAAAGAAGTAAAAGCAGGACTTGCAAACCCAAGATTCAACCAAGTTTTTGTACATTGCATTAGCTAGCTGAACATTCTATATATAGATAAATGATCAATTTATCTAAAATGATATTGGCATAGCACAAGTGAGATGGACAGCATAAAAGGTGAAGGTAGGAAATAGAATTTTGTGAATGTAGGTCTGTGACCTTACACTTACTGGTAGAACTAATTCCTAGATTTTCAGTGCAATTCCCACAATGACCTCTCAGCAATAAGTTTCACTGAGTGCAACAGAATTTACTGAGATAGATAGATAGGTTTGTCTAGGACTACAAGCTTAGTTGTTTAAATGGTTTTGAACATCTGTGATTGTCCAGGTGGCACTCAACATGTAAACAACCACACATTCATGAGCAATAAAACTAGAGTTCTTTATTGCTACTTGTCTACAAGATTTAAACCCAATAGAAAAGCTCTTCTGCTGAGGTCTTTGGAATGCAGATGTTAATCCTCTAGTGGTGTCTCTCCCCAAGCCCATGTGGGACTAGCTCTCTTGGTCATGCCTTTCTTTCCTCTGACGTAACAAGCTCTGCCTTTGCTCGTATCTTCTTAGAATTTTGTGATTGGTTGCTAGAGAAAAGTCTATTATGCCCCCTGCGTCTCCTGTGTCATGTTCAGAAAGTTCAGCGTCAGTGGGAGGAGGGACAGCCTGCACTGACTCCTTCTGAGTAGAACTCATAATGTCTTTTCCCTCGGGGCTCTCTTGCTTTGATGTGGGCTCGGGTGTTTGCTCAATGGGCAGGGAGTCAGGGGGAGGTGCAGCTATCTGCTCAGCCACCCCCAAGCTAGGTTGCAGGGTTGGCTTTTGGATACAGGGTCCCAAGCACAAGACCTCCTTGTGAGGTGCTGTCTCTGTCAGGGCTTCAGGCATGACACTGACCTACTTTATGATGTCTTTATTCTTTTAGAGCCAAAGGCTTTAAATCGTTCTTTTTAAAAAGTTGTATGCTGGAAAATTTGATGGTCTTGTTTTTATGAACTGTTGTAAACTTCCCAGACAGCTTTAGCTATTGGGAGGTATAGAAATGAAAAAAACAGAACAGAACAGAACAAATAAAAGACTTTCTAATCAATGGAGCTTTCAGGCTAAGGAATAGATTCACCTAGTTTTTGCTCTAATTGACAATAATCTCCTTAGACAGACGTACCTTTCTTTTAATTTATGAGAGATCTTAGATCTACATTTTATTGATGCATATCACAAGAGTCTGAACAGCCCTTGTATACCTTGATTACAGGGTTACCTTGCCTGATTTGTGCCTTAGACCGAATTCACTTAAGGGTACATTCCTATACATGTGTAGAAAAAAGCCCTGCAACTCCCAGTTGATTCAATGAACACATATTAATTGTATGAACACATCTCTGAAATAATAAATCTGTGGAAATTAGGGACATAAGAAGAGCCCTGCTGGATCAGAGTAATGGTCATTCTGAGTCCAGCATTTTCTTCACACAGTGTCCAACCAGCTGCCTATAGGATACCACAAGCAGGATATGAGTGCAAAAGCCTCCTCATGCCCATGTTCCCCAGCAACTGATATATAAAGGCACACTGCCTCTGACACTGGGAACAGCATATAGCCATCAAGACTAGTAGCCATTGATACATTTCTGTTCCATCTATCCAACTAATCTATTCCTGTTTGATTCCTTCATTATAAATAATCATACCACTTATGAGATTCAGTGGGATAAATGTGTTGACACTAATTGTTCTCTGCAGACTTTGAGAAGATGTTGAAAAGTTGCGGCTATTTATTCTAGCAAAAATTAGATCTCACTCATTCCCATTGTGGTTTATGACTAATTTAAGTCCCATTGATCAATGGGACTTGATAGCAACCAGGTTAACATCATGACGGAGTAAATTAGGAAAGGAATAAAACTACAATATCATTTTGCCCTTACTAAAATCTAGGGGAACAGCATATTTGGAATACTGTGTAAAATTCTGGTTACCACAATTATATATGTGCATATATAAATTTGAGAACTAAAACATTTACATGGGGCAACAGTAGGCAACCCTTTGGAGCTGTGGGCACATTTGACAATTTCATAAATTGTTCCAGGCACCACCACAAAATAGCTACCATGGGAGACATGACAAAGGGCGAGTACGGAATACAAAGATGAAGTATCAACCCAGATCCAGTGAACAACTCCTTGAAAC
This sequence comes from Varanus komodoensis, assembly GCF_004798865.1. NCBI lineage: Eukaryota > Metazoa > Chordata > Lepidosauria > Squamata > Varanidae > Varanus > Varanus komodoensis. Next base: position 60,670 of record NW_025335596.1, on the reverse strand, counting down.
CCATCAGGTTTCAGCACAAAAAATGAACCTATTTCACAGAAAACCTGGTTTGAAATGTGTTAATTAAAAACCAGGAGGAGCAGCGTACCTCGTTGGTGCCAAGAAAGACATCCAGAGACACACGGGTGCCCATAGACGCCATCTTGCTTACCCTAGGTCTACAGGCTACAGCAGCTCCCCCGTTACTGGGATGAGAAAGGGGGCTGCTTCAGTCACTTGTTCTCGAGGACGGTTGGCTGGACTTTGGAAGAATCAAAATTAGAATGTGAAGCAGAACTGGGGGGATGTGCCTGGGAATGTGGCTTTTGAATGCATGAAGGAGGAACCCCAGTTCTTGACACGTATGAAGAAAGTTTCCAGTGTTTTAGATTAGGGAGAAAAAAAGCAGAGGAGGGACATGATATAGATATATAAAATTAACCTTGATGTGAGGAAAGTTGATAAGTCTCTCTCACTACTGGATTCCAAGTGGTGAGATATCCAAAAGAGATAAGAGGAAGCATTTCCTGACAGAACACATAATTTAATAATGAAATTCATTTCCAGATGATGTAGTGAAAACCACCAACTCAGATGGTTTTAAAGGAAAATTAGACAAATACATAAAGAAAAGTGGGGTGTGTATTGATTTAATATCCTGTCTCAGGGTTTTCTGTTGGTATCTGGTTTAACTAGATAGACCTCTGATTTGATCCAACACAGAATGCTAGGAAAGATAGACCTCTAATTGTTTGAGCACAAGTCTTATTATATACTTATGACCAGCTTTTTCCGGATTGTACCTAAAATAGGTAAAGGTTTCTCCTTCAGGTGGGTATTTTGTGGGAACATAATGGCAATAATAACCAGTTCCAATTATTTTGCATTTAGGGTATGATAAGCCTGTGTGAATTAAATATATCATGATGCTGCTTTGATATTTTCATGGGACGTGCTTTAATGTAACACTTGTTATGTTCCTGCAATGAAAATGGAGGTGTCAGAGTTCAGTTATTATTGTATGACAAAGAACATTTGCAAGGCAAAGTACTATAAAAACTGTAAACCACATGGATTCCATTTAATTTAAACTTTTCAAAGGCTTATTGAATTTTGCTAGAGTCATTTGAAATAGGTTAGGAGCAACTCAATTAGAAAATGTGATTTTACTCCAGCATAGAGTCGTAAGTAAAACAGGATACTCTGTCAGTTCAAGGCAATTTTCAACCATTTCACATAGAACACAATAAGATTAGTCAGGCAATTTGCTATAGCAAGCACAAATAATTGGAATAAAGCACAGCATTGTCAGTCGGCCAAGCAATGAACCTTTTAAAACATCTGGCAAAGGGTGCAAATGGAATTAATATGCTGGAATTCCTCAATATATGAGTACTAATTAATAAAAATCAGGGGTTTAAGCATATCATGTTATTGTGCTGTGAATTCTAACATACAAAGTGCATTAATTGCTGTAACTATCATGTCACAAAAACTGTACCAAACAGGGGCTGGTGCAAGAAATACTTTTCACAACACAACAGTTGTCAGATTTACTGTCATATGTTCCAGGCATATGTGTGGGTGGTTATTTAAAAATGTTTCATAACTGACAGGGGAAAGGGACCCTAAATTGTTTTGTGCCAACATGTCCTTTGTGTGGAACACACCCGTCAGCATGTGGTGGTAAATTTGAAGTGCAGGAGGTCAACATCTCAGTCTTCATGGCCACATCCATAAAGAGAGTCAAAAGATTCAAGCAGCTGTATTAATACATATTAACATACCAGTTCTAGCCCTTTCCATCTGCTATATAAAGTGGACTTCTGGAAGGTGGATGGATCTTATTTCCCAGTTCAAGACCAATTCACTCCAAAAGTGTTTGCATTGCAACTGGGAGAAACAGTTCTGTTACAAAACAATTTCACCCCAGCCACTATCCATTTGCAGCTAAGCTCAGAGGGAACAGAGAATATGAAAGGGTACCAAAAGCATCAGCACCCCTGCTAATATTAATTTTAAAGGGTTTATGCAGCATCTTTGTGAGGTCTGCTTCACTATGCTAGTGTGCTAATGACTGAGTGCTGTGGCTTGGCAGGGACACGCTGAAATTTTATCTTTAAAATACATTAGTCGCCATGAACAAAAGGAGGGGCTGCAGTATTTCTGCACTGGGCAGTAACCTAGAAAGTAGCCTAGAAAGAAGGGAAGCAAGTGGCTGGATACAGGCTTCCCTAGGAGGACATATTTTAGAAATACTGCATTTAAACAATTCTGCTTATATAGTATGAAAAACAACGTGTACCCATCTGTACAAATCTTATGAGTCAGACCTGATTTGTACAAATGGTGCTAGAGACATGGAGCTCTCAGCTCCCAGTCTCCATAAATATTTGAAACTGAAAGCTGAAAAAGCTGAAAAAAGCTGAAAAACTTCCCCAACGCTGACTGTTTTTAGACATGGGATCAGAATGGTGTTGAAAGTCCATTCAGCTCAAATGGAATGAACAGTCCAGGATCACACAGCCATACTCTAGACCCAGCTTTTCATAAATCCCTGAGGCCAGTTTCACTCCACTGCTAAACACACAAGCAAATCTACTGTGCATCCATAGATTGCCATATGGAAACAGCCACATTTTTATAGATTTTGCAAGAAAAGTTAAGTCAGTGAGTGCAATTTTCCGATTTTATTGTAGTGTCCTTCAACGTTCAAATTGATAGTAAGTAGATTTGCTCTAACCAAGTCAATCCTATTTCCCTGTACACATTCCTAAGAAGTATGTACATGTATGGGTGGAATCTGATGCATGTTTAGACCAAGAAAAAAGTGCAATAACTCCTAGAACTAAGTGTCTTTATAACCCTCAAATGTATGCTTTAGACATGTGTTTGCAAACCTCCAAAGATGTGGTCCGTCTCATGCATATCTAAGATATGTGTCCCAGATTCTTTCAACTGTAATGTGTTATAGTAGTTGCTTCCATACATCATTCTAAGAAAAGTATATAGGAAAAGCTAACATAAGAAGTCATTCTTTATTCCACATTTTTAGGTCTTTTGTTAGACAGAAGCTCAGAAAATTAAGATGTTACATATAAAGCTGTGGATGTGAATAAATCTCTCTTGTCCTCCAGCACTACCATATTTTGCGATTTCAAATGTTTTTGCATTGTAAGCAGACAGACGTAGCATGAAAGCCAGGCATCTGTTCTCTTGCTCATTTTGCTCTCTCGACATCTGCCACAATCTGCTCGTACACCTAGATTGCCCATGTAGCTGGACCAAGGGAGATTTTGCTTAGGAATAATGTTCTCTAGATACAGCTTGGGACAACAATTCATCATTCAACCTGCTTCTGTGTGTTGACTGGAACAGTAATTGAGTCTGCAGTGTAAGTGAGGAAAACAAAAAGGAAACTACCATGGAGCTAGGTGGATAATCATGTAACCCACATTATTAGCCATTTTTCAACATTTGAGCCAGCGTCTTAAGGACTATCTACCACTCTGACTGATGCGAGGCAACTTGTCCAGATTCTCCTCAAATGCTGGATATAACTTCTGTATAGCCAGATGTGTCTGATCCTGTGTAATCTTGGAAGCTAAGCAGAGTTGACCCTGGTTGAAATATGGATGGGTGACTTAAGATATGAACTACCCAGAGAGCTTTGGCTATAGGTGGTATAGAAATGTAATATAATAATAAGAAGAAGAAACTTGAGTTGGAAATGCAGGAGGACATGAGCTCAGAAAAGGAAGGTCTCTGTACTCTTTGCCTTTTCTCTGGGCCTGTGGAAGAAATTTGTCAATTGTTGTTCTGGTTTGGATGTGCAAAGGTTTTCCAGGTGTCTCAAGGAGGCACTATTTTCTTTAAATCCCTTCATGAATTGAAGTTCCATGAAAAGTGATCAAAAACTTACGTGACTTCTATAAAACCAGAAGAAGCCTATGATGTTCCACAAAAATTCATGTCCTGTGATGTTCCACAAAAATTCATTCATCTCATGTCCTGAAGCCAAATTTCACTGCCCTTTCTCATTGGTGAACATTCAACAACCCAAAGAATTCAGGGTAAATTTGTAACATAAACATGTGACTTATATGCAATCAAGAAAACAAGACAGTCTCTGCCCACAGACTAACAACCTAACAGCCTGATGGCAGAATGGCTCCACACTTCATTCTTGATGTTATTCCAGGCCTCAGCCACAAAGGCATCCAAAGTATGTTAACCTTTCACTGGCAATCTCAAACCTGGTACCCTAGTGCCTTTCAAGTAAGTAACTTCAGAAGATCCAACAAAATCAGTTGGACCCCAGAAGAATGAGCCCTAACCTATGTCTTTGCAGGTGTTGCCTGAAAGCTCCAGTCTTTGTAAGTCCTGGGGCTAGGCTCCTACCTAGAACATGTAGTTAGTTGGAAGAGCATCCAGATGGATAGAGCTCTTGTTCAGTTCATTCTCACACTTTATTTTTGTTTTTATTCTTAAGCATCACTTTTCTAACTTCCTTATTGTTATCAGACTTGGCCTTAAAACAGCAATGGCACTTTCCATCTATTTCTGCTCTTGCTCCTATTATGTTGCATTTATATCTGACCTTTTTTCTTCCTTTAGGAATCCAGGTGAGTAGAACCTGGATCTCCCAGTCCTCCTGCAGAACATTTCCTCTTCCACATTTCTTAGATTTCTCTTCTTAGACTCCTACGGATAGTGGTTTTGGGGAAGAATTTTAGTTAAGAGAAAAATGCTGAATACAAGGACCCAGGGAGCATTAATAAAGCCTTTCTGGAGCAACCCTTTCTGGAGTGCACTTCCTTGGTTTTATGTAGTGGGGTTAGACCTTTGATATAATATAACCAAGGGCCTACATCATGGGAATAATGGAAAAAATGTTTGCTTTGCATTTAAGTGCAGACTAACCAAGTTTTGAATTTTTGAGTCAATGCATAAGCAGAGCTCTCTCTCTCGCTCTCTTTTTTTAATACGTGTAGAGATTCCCTCTTCTTTCCCATCTGCCAGCACTGGGCAGTAATGAGACCCGGTCTGAGCTTACCAGCTGTTCTTTTACCACTTTATTTATGCTTGTGCTCTACAACTCATTTTGGTTCATAGAAGCCTCTTTTTCTGTTAAATTTTTCATCCTGAATGCATTCATTGAGAAGTTCCTCTTTGCTTATGCTCCTTTTCTCCTGTCTTCTTTTCAGTCCCTCAACCTTTCAGTTCTCTCTCTTTCCCACATGACCTTTTCAAATTTTGTCCCTTATTACTCTCTCTGCCACTCCCAATGCCGCCTGTCCCACAGAAGAATTGTTCTGAAAATCCATTACGGTATTTAACTGGAGAAAGCACCAAGTAGCTGACTATACTGACAGTGCAACATCCATTCTGTTTGCCTTGTGCCCAATCACCCATGTATTGTGTTAATCTACCTCACTTGCAGAACAATTTGCCATACAGAAATGATCCAGGTTCAAAGATGTCCTGCAGTCTTGTTGATTGACAATCATTCATATTAAGGAGGAGGAGGAGGAAAAGGCAAAGAAGAAGAAAGAAGAATGTGGAGGAGGAGGAGACAGAGAACAGCTAGAATCAAGCAGGGTTTTTTGTACTGGGAAATTATACTGAAGAAAAGTTTTAGCAAATTGCTGCTACTGTTAAGTCAGTGAAGCTAAGGCTACAGTGTACTGCTTCATGGGAAATTGAAACGCAAAAGAAAAAAATGCAAAGAAAACAATGTCTTAATCTCACTTCCTTTTCCCTCACTCAGTGGGATACCTGGGAGGATCAGGCCGCTCTTATCAGGGCTCTGAACTGATGAGGTGCAGGTGGCATTTGAAATTAGGCCAAGGGCCAGATGTTTCCATGTGGGAGCAGGTTGCTGATCCTTGGCTTAAAGTATGGGTACTATATGATATACTAAAAATATTATTGGAAGTGGATGTGGAACACCTATGTTCAAATTTCTACTAACCAGGAAGCTCACTGGGCGGCTTGGGATATATCATGCATATATTCCAGTATCGCTTGAACTCCTGCCATGATGCCCTGACCTTGAAATACCTCCATGATCTGTAAACCATTTGGAGCACTTCCATCTCTCCCATTCCCTGTCATCTGCAGTGGAGATTTTCCTAGCCAGTGATGCTGGGAAGGGGAGGATGGAATTATTACTTGGTACCCATGCACTGAAAAATGTTTCTGCTGAAGGTTTTCCATTTCACCATGCCCCTCTTGACATCTTCACAAGACAGTGTGAAGTGTTGATATTTTATGGTGTCTTTTGGATATTTGCTTTCCATTTTATCTCTGAATTTTATCATTTTAGGAATGATTTTTAATCTGTAACTACAAGTGTTTGTCTGTTGTTTACTGCTTCAGATGCTGCTTTTGGTGGCCAAGATATAGAGATCTAGTAAACAGGCTAATAAATAAAAATTACAATTATATCCAACATGATGCTATAAGAAAGGTTAGCAAGAAGAACAGACAAAAATCAGCTGCCAAGGGCAGGCAACTGACATTTTAAAATATTGACTGTAGGTATTTCAAGAAACTACAAGAAACAATGATTGCATTTTCAAGGTATTGTGAGACAAATTCTTGCCCTTACCAATGAAGTCTTTACTTTTAGAAAGATGCATTCCTTTGCATTGACAAAACAACACAGCTTGTCTTCTAAAATGTTTGTATCACCTTCCAGCTCTGTAAGCTTTCTGCAGAAATCCATTGCTTTGGATCAGTGTAGTAGAATTGACAGTGGTACTTCTCTGGTGGACTCACTTTCTCCTCTCCCTCTTCTTCAACAACAGCACTTCTTGTCATGATCAAGGTCTTAAATGAGGGCATGGTGAATGAGATTTTCTCTGAAGGATGTTTCTGCTCCTACCTTTCTGGATGATACTAACAGTCTAGACCAATACTTGTCTATTCCTATGTGTGCTCAGACTGCAAATGCAGCCTTTCAAGCTTTTGGTGGGTTTATTTCTATAGTAAGCTGAGGAAAGGTAGAATTCTTAGAGACTGATGTTGGGAAACAATGATACTGTCTCCTGGTGAAGGCACTCATGCATTCAGTATTTATGGGACTGTTTTTCAAGTGCTGAATGCATTTTACTTTTATAGGAAGTGTTGTTTCCAAGAGTGAAAAGATTTATGGTCTAAAGAATTATTATTGATGTGTTTTGAAATCCAGAGCTTCTCTGAGGTTTTAGTACAGTGAAAGGAAATTGGGCATACACTCATTTGACAGGTTCAGCAAGAAGTTCACACAGGAAATAGCAAATGTCAGGTGGTTTTTATCAAAGCATGATGTCAAAGGAATATAAATGAAGATACGGTCATGTGTATTGTTACAAGACATTGCATAAATTACCTTCCACGTGTTTTCTTTTGGAAGCATCTCAGACTTTCTTAATGAAATTCAGTGTTACTCCCTAATACTGTCACAAAAGAAAATTTTGAAAATGGAGAGGATTTTGAATTGCCTTTTAAGGTCATGCTCAGATGTTCAAGGTGTGGTCCTCAGATGCTGCTTCACCACATTGCAAACACAATGCCTAGAAATTGCACAGAAGTCATGAAATATGACTTTCATTTTATGAGGGCTTGTAACCACAGATTTGGAGTATAAATGATATGCTACTGCCTATTCATTCTCAAAAGAGAAAGCTAAAAATTCCCTTTTCTTCTAACAAACAAATAAGTTGCACTTCATATCAACAACTGATGAGGACCATTTAGAGCTCCACACCAGTTGTTGATATGAAGTTGCTCCCTCTCCTCAATGCATGTAAGTCCAAACTCAGGTGCTTGTGCATCCAATGCATGGTGTGGAGCTTCTGTGCCACCATTACTCACATGTTGTGTTCCATCTAGACAACCATTTTTCTAGATGAGACAACATGGAGAAGAGAAAAGTAGGCTGGGATGGCATCTGTCAGCCCCATTCTCCTCCCCTCCACACTCCACCCAGCTCACCCCTCTTCTTACTCTCAAAGGCCAATGTGCAGCCACAAATGTGGTCAGTGTGGTCCTTTCTGCACCAGGTGTGGAGTGGGGATGGGAATGAAACAGGGATTGCATTCTGAATAATTATGAACATTTTGTTGGATCTAATTTGGAATTCCAGATAGACCTCTGCCCCTTGTCCCCCCAGGCAATGTCAGGAGGCTATGGGTTTGTGTCCTAAATGAATATAAAAATGATATTGAAATCTTTTGAAGTTTTCCTTCCAAAAATCAATGAAAGATGCTTCCATTTATCCTTTTATATATTTAGGTTATTTATTCTGAATTACAGTAAAGAAATAGAGTTGTTGCTTTATGTGTATTGGTAGTGCACATGAATATTGTTCAAACACACTGTGAACAAGAAAATACAATTACTGTATAAAACAAGAGAGTGTACTTAGGATTGCAGCTTAAAGAGCCCTAAAAAACTTGGAAAAATGAAATAAGTTTTCACCTAGCACCAGAAGGAGTAAGAATTAGGCAGCAGGTAAGCCTCTTGGAGTTGGACAATAGCCCTCTGATTCTTGCAGAAATCTGCAATACGGCATTCATTTCATATATTGGAAAAATTAGTCTGTTTGGTGATTGTTAATGCTGTATAAGTTTTATTTATGTAATTTATGTGATATTGTGTGTGTGTGTGTGTGTGTGTGTGCACATATATTTGGAAAAAGAAACCTGCCAGAACTTATAGAGGCAAGGCTAGGGATGGCATCAAGAGAAGAGAGAGAGGCTGTTAATAAAATTATATAAATGAATCCAACAATAAAAGCACTGGTGGATCATTACTACAACCACCACCACCATGACACAGCATGGCTTCTGATGTAGAGTTCAGGCAGGCTTTTGTATGTGCCCTTGAAATAGCATGGTCTTTATTCACGACTAAAGTTCCAGAACTTCCAGAACTTCAAACTGACCCTGGAAACAAAATAACCACAGTAAGTGATAAAAATAGTTGTACTGAGTGTTTGCCACTGTAGCCATCCTGATTGCTGAATTCTGCATCAACTGAAGCAATGTGGTCTGTTTTGAACATCACCAACTGAGGCGATATCTTGTTCCTCTCTTCACTGGGGTTCTGAGCAGAGATCCTATGCCAGTTACTGTACTGGGCAATATGAGCCTAGTTAGTGTTTTATAACTGTGCACACTAAACATGAACTAGCACAATGCTTAAAGGGAAGGAATCTTGGAATGCTGGGACTTAGGACATTAAAGAGGCTTCCTTCTCAGTCTTAGTGCAGTATTGGAAGAGACAACTCTTCACAACTCTGTCAAGGAATCTCCGCAAAGTGAAATGTTGTTGTATTGGCCCTCCAGGCTTGCCATATCAGGGAGTGCTTGAGTCCCTTCACATTGTGTTCTCAGCATCTTGTCCAGCCCTGGTGTCTCAAGAAAACTGAAAGGAAACTGAAAGCACAGTGCTCAAGGGATGATTCTTGGCTTCCTGGTATGTCAAGGCAGGAGGGCCAATACAGTGACAATACCGAAACAGCCAAATACCCAGTAAGTATTTCTGAGAATGAAAGTATGGAAAGAGATTTTAGAAGTAGTTGGCAGGGTGGTTCGGTAATCAATTCCTGTGGATATGGACATGTTGTGCATTTTCTCCTGCTCTGCAATGATACCCATTTTGTATGAAGCTACCTTTATCCAGTTGTATTGGATTATATACAGGCATGTAGGGAGTAGTTTATACATTTCCTGAGATATTATGATCACTTGTATTCTTGGCTATCCCAGTAAAATTTCAATCAAGATCACACCCTCCCCCCCCCCCGCCACACACAGTGTTTATGAACATTCCATATATACCTGCCCATCCCCTAAGATCTGGATCAAAGGTCCTTCTCCAGGAGCCCTCTTTGAAGATCAGAAGATTGGCTACCTGGAGAAAAGCCCTCTCTGCAGTGGGGCTCCAGCTATGGAACTGGCTCTTCAGAGAGGTGCGCCTCATGCCAACACTTATTTCAGTGCCAGGCCAATACCTTTTTATTTTTCCCATTATCTTAAATGTTAATAGTATTTTAAGTCCAGATTTTATTTATTGTAATTTGTGATAATGTATCTTATTTATTTTATTGTACCACCACCCTGAGACATTGTGAAGGGTGGGATATAAAAGCTTTAAATACATAATCTAAATAAATAAACATTGCGGTTGTATTATTTGGTCATATCTTTAACATATGGAATGAGTTCTGAAACAAGATACCATATCACATGAATTATAGTAAATGGACCTGTTGCAAAGCTGAAAACAGCATATATGAACTGCACTCAAGACACTTCATCTGAAAAATGAAACAGAGGGGAGCCACAAACCAGTTAGCTTGTAAAATAATTTCATTCACCGCTGGTTTAATCCTAACTGCTTCAACAGAAGGAGCAAAACAGTATTCTAATTACACAGTTCCTAGTTCCACTGACTCCAAAAACAAGAATAAGTACCTTGAAGACTTAAGTCTGGGCATTCCCATCCTATAGATCTAATGAAGTTGCAGAAGTTCAAATAACTCTGTAGAAAGCTCTGGCAGTTTGGCTTTGAAAGCGGGGAGGTGATTTCTTTCCCCTAATTCAACAAGGCCCTTCTTCAGCTTCACTAACATTACATAAGTAGAATTCCTGTATTACAAATGTTGATGATATAAGTTCTAGTACCTTATATCACAAATATTATTATTGCAGAATCAGATCAAGGGTATATTATGAAATAAACATCAATAGTTTCAGTCAAATTAGTATTCTCCATCATGGAACACAAGTTGAGCATTTTTGTATAATCTAAATACTAAAAAGTCATATGCCCTTTAGAAAAGAAAAGGAACAATTCATATCCACTGAAAAATTAATTAGTCCAGGGGGAGAAGGATCACCAGATTCAACCAAGAAAACATCTGTTTGATATAGAGTGGAGATTAGAAAATCCGAAATGAAGTTAGCCTATATGTATAATGACACTTTATAATTGGCTAACTGAGTTCACAGATGCTACAGTTCAAACTCGACACTTTCTAAAAGATCATAGCAGGGGAGAAAAGGAAAGGAAAAAACAGTTAAATTGTAACAAACTGAACCAATTTTATTTTAGTGCTTGGAGAGTATACTTTGCGCTTCTTGCATAAAGAACTTGTAAGTGAAGTAGGGCTATATAATTTTTAAAGTAGTTTTTGAACTGTGATTCAAGACAGATATTGATGCAAAACAAAAACTGTAGGAAAGCATAAACCTGAAGCTTATTTTCAGAGCCAAACACTTCAACTTCAATGCTGAACTGTCAGATGAGCAAACATTGAATTATTGCATATTCAGGCATGATAATTAATCTATTTTGATGAGAGAAGAAGCAAAATTAGCTTTTCCAGCGCACCTAAACATCCTTATTCAGAAGCAGGGCCAAAACATGTCTTTGCAGGTGTAGGCAGATGGGAGGACAATATGCCCTGGAGATCCATAGGAAAGGACATTTATGTTGTGATCCCAAACTCAGACTAAGGTATAGATTATGTTTGAGGATAGTCATGGATATGCAGTTCTCTGAATCTCTATACTGTTCATATTTTGTAAGTTTGACTGGAGGCCATTAGAAGCAGTGACAGGACTATCCTGAATGGTAAGATCTAGCCCGGGCCCTTCTCTAAAAGAAGGCAAATGTGTTGCCACATGCAAACTAGGACTTGTGGTCTGGAGTACAAAGAAGTTTGTGTTTCCCTGTGTGACCTGCTATCTCAAAGCTAACAGTCCTAGAATCCATTGTGTATATTTTGTAGATACAGTCAGTGAGGAAGGAAAAAGCACAACATTTGAGAACGTTGATTCCAGACCAATGGAATCAACCAGTGCTGTTGGTAGTTTCCAAACAGAGACTGGCAGGTTTGCCTACTCTCTGAATGTACCACTAAGTTCCATTAACATCAAATGCATTTACTTCTATATGTTTAGGATTGCATGCACTTCATGAGTAGCGTACAAATAATTCTGATAAATGTCCTAAAAAAACAGCTTAGGGCCTGGTTACCTCCAGGAGCATCTCCTTCCATATGTGCCTGCCCACCCCTTAAGATCTGGGGCAGACGCCCTTCTCAGGGTGCCCTCCCTGAAGAAGATTAGAAGGGTGACTACCTGAAGAAGGGCCTTCTCTGTGGTGACACCCTAATTGTGGAATTTGCTCCCCAGAAAGGTCCGCCTGGTGCCGTCACTATTCCTTTTGGCACCAGCCCAAAACCTTATTTTCCCAACGTTTTAAGACCTGACTTTTTAAATTGGGGTTTTATTGTTAGTTGATTTTTTTAGGACACTTCGTTTTATTTTTACATTTTGTATTGTTAAACCATCCAAAGACGTCAGTAAAGGGACAGTCTAGAAAAATTTTAAATGAATAAATAAAGATTTGCACCTTAAAAAAACCTATAGTATCTGCAGCAGAAATTGGGAGAAGTTTCACCAAGTTAGCATTCATCCAAAACTTAAGGGATTGGGCAGGATGATCCTATAGTCCTAGGCAGCACAATTTCAGCTTTCCATATCCAAGGTCAAAAAAGAGTTACAACCTCAGAACTGGGGATCTGCTCTTAGATCACCCACCTGCACCCTGCAGACACAGAAGGAACAGTGCCAAGTGTTTTTCTGAGCTCATAAGAATAACCTCAGAGAGGCAGTAAAGGGATCGGGGTGGGGGAGTTGGAAGGGAAGGAGACTGTAATGGCAATATATGGCCTATCCTGGTGGTGTTTCAGCTTCCTTCACTTCTGGTCTGCAGTGCAGCAGGATCAGGGGAACCCAGATTACCTCTGCCTTCTTGCCATCCTGCATATAATACGTATTTGGACCATCCCCATTAGATTGGGCCTGATGCCACCTACCTATTTTATCTGTTGAATAAGAACTTACAAAATAAATTTAACTTTGAGGAGATAACTCATGATTTTGCAAAGAAAAACAAAGCAGTTTTGAAATAAACTGTTTTCTTTATAAAATCTTTGCAGACATATTATTCCATTAGAATAACAGCATTTTCTAAAAAGTATTGCACTCTAAATGTGCAATCTAAATGCACTCCCCAGAGAGGTTCACTTGGTGCCGAGCCTATATTCGTTTTGGCCCAATGTGAAAACCTTTTTATCTGAACATTATTTTAAGAATTAGCAATTTTAGAAATTAACAGTTGCTTTTTAAAAAATGTGATTTATTCATTTTTAACTTGATGGTATTTGTATTGATTGTATTTATTATTATTATTTATTGTTTATTGTATTATCGATTGTTTTTATTATTGTTGTTGGTTTTAAGCTTGTAAGCTGTCCTGAGACACTCTTGTGAAGGACAGGATACTAAAGTTTTAAATAAATAAACAAACCCCATAGAAATCATGACAGGATTACATTTTGATTTGGATCAATTTGAAAGTTGCAAAATATTTAGCAAGCTTTGTTTTTCTTTTTCAAGCTGGATATTACATTAAATTAAAATACCAATATGTTGCGGGTGAGTCTGGGGCATGACAGGCAAACCCCAGTTTGAGCCATAGTGTAAAGTCAGAAAATGTAGAAAAGATTAATTCAGCATTAAAGTAGAAATGTTTCTCTTGTGACTCAAGGGATGCAAGTCATGGTAATGTGGAATGGGTTCATGTGATGTGTATGAAAGAAAAGCCCACCTTAGAAGTTCGTACTCCCTCTGCAAAAAAAGAAATAGAAAAATGATGATTGGTCCCTGACTTAGTTTAGGTTCCATTAAACTTTAGAATGTACTTATGGACACTGTAAGTTTGTGCCTAAGAGCCATTGTGGTGAAGTGATCAATTGTTGAACCCATTGTTAGCCTGAATTCAAATCACTGCTCATCCATAAAGCTTATTGAGTGATTCTGGTTTACTCAGCAAGGCTGTTGTGAATGGCGGTAACACCCACATGCACCATATTGGAGGAGGGTTAAGAACTTGACCATGAAAGTCTCTTGTTGCGTACCTTAGGTTGGCCCCCTACCCTAGTTCTGGTTGCACCCTCAGGTCCCTACATCACAGGATGCTAGTCTTCCTGACCATGGAGAAAGGGGTAAGATATTTTCCCTTTCTTTTCCTAAGATAATTTCTTGGGTAATACTCATAATTGAGTCATTTGGCGATGCTATTGGAAACAATGGCACTAACCGACATGGACCACTGCACAGGGAAATCTACCAAGCAGTCACTGAACTATTTTATCTAAGAACTTTTGCATTTTGTTCTCATTTTGTCAATGTCAGATGCATTATACCTCTGTTCCTGTTAAAATACATGACAAGAAACTGACTTTCAAAGTAGGTGAATCATTTTTAAATGCTTTCTTCTTGGACTAAAGTCAACCATTTTCATTTTCAAAAGTTCCTGGTAAATGAATATGTATGTATCTGCCAGCTCATTAGCAAAGCACATATGAAGATTGCCTCTCTCTTTAGAATTGTCAGCTAGAAAGTTCAGAGGTACAAATTATGTGCATTCCACTTGTGGGCTTTTCTGTTCCTGGTAAAAGAAAAAAAAAGATAATTTCTCTCCATCTAGTCATCAGTTCCAAATGTCAAAGAGTGTTATTGCTTTCCAGAATTCAAAGTCTCATGGAGAACTTCCACAGATAAACAAGACTGTCCTCTTCAGAGAGTCCCCTTCCATGAGTACAGGGCAGTGGAAATGTGCAAAGAGGAACTGAGCTAGGATAATCTCCCTTCACATATGTTGGTTCAGACTTCTAACACATGCACAGAGTTTGTTTCCCATTGCAGTCTAGATATTCAAAGAATAATAGGTATGAGTTATCCCTTCTTTTAAAGCCACCATAATTCAATTGTTATGAGTGATGGCCTGAAAAAAAAGCTCTAGTGCTTATAAAGTTAGGAAAGTCATGAAAGAACGAAGAAGGATGGTAGCAATCAGCAAAAAGCTATATTATTAGATACACTCTGTAGATGCATGAGCTTTTATTTCCTGCTATGTCCTGTGCTGTCAGAAGCTGCAGTGGAAGTCATGCTGAATTCAGTGTTATTGACTTCCAAGCATGCAAAAGATTGATCTGAAGTTTCAGTCATCGCTGACACTGTGTTGAGTGCATGCTTTTCCCAACCTCTAGCCATGGTATGCTGTGAAATATGTGTGGCATATTCTTTAAGGACTCACATGCTTAAGGAAAATATCTCTATATTGGTGGGAACAATAACTGGAAGACACCAAGGTCCTTTCCAGTTTTATTGGTCCCTTTGATAGTATACTGATTTCATTCCCCATGCTGGAGATGGAAATTCAGTGAGAAAATGCTGATTGATAGCATCTTAGGGGTTTCAGTGAGTAATGTTTTTTTGTAAAGCCTCTACTGACGCTAATGGAGACTTATTTTTCATCCTTTTCTGCAAGAAAGATCAATTCAGGAAGCAAGCAGAAGGGGAGACACTTAATTCTTCTATCCCGGATCATAATGGTCCTGATCCAAACAGAGAACATGCATAATGTATGTAAAGTGTGGTTGGCCTCTCCAGGCAGAGTGAGACATGCTTCTTCTCTTTGAATGGCTTTCACTCATAAACATGGCCTAAGAATTATTTTATATAACTAAGGACAGAACAATTTTTTGATCCCTGGGAAAGCATCTCAGGGACATAGAATGTGTCAAATTCCCTGTTCCCAAGGCTGTAAACACTCCTGCACATCAGACCAGACATTGAGTGGGCATCCAGCATCAGACCATCCCGCTTACTTTGTTGCACCTCCTCTCAGCAACCATGAAAAGCATCACAGCTCTGATGCCCATCTTGTCCTATCTGTGTTTGTGTGTGTGTAATAGAAGAACAGGAGCAGAATTACCTATGTCCAGTTTGGCTCTTAGCTGCATGGAATAAGCTAGACATATTTTCACATTCACTGATTTCTAGGTGGCCTGCCTGGAAATTGATAGTTCTCGGCTAGTCAAGACATCCTTTTGTTCTCTAAATTGCAAGTGACCACACTCAACATCAGAAGGGCTTCAGATGCAGATCTAACAGGCTGGGTAGGTTCATAAGGAAAGAAGTGCTCCTGTAGATACCCATAATATAGATATAATTAGATAACTATAGCAATATAGTGTGTGTGGGTGTGGCATGTGCGCACACATGTGTGTACTTATTCTCAGATAAGATTTAGCATACTTTTCATAAAATTATACTGTTGAAAGGAACCTTGATGATCTTTTAAAAACATTTATTATATAAAGAAAAAATAAAAAGAAACAGAAAATAGCTCTTTATGGGAAAGATGCAGACTTTGTCATATATAGAGTAGACCCAATTTAAACAATGGGAGTTAAATTAATTATGACATAAATTCCATTGGTTTCGGTGGGTATGCTACTGTAAGCATGGCTAAGCCTAAATTGTGCTTTCAGTGCTTTCTTTTTTCAAATACTGCACTGCAAATGGACACACAGCTTGGGCCAGCTTCATGAGATACCAGGTACTGTAGAGGCAGGGCCAGGAATCCACAGATCTATATGAGGAGGTTTTATCAGGTGAGCTATCTGAGTTATATAGTGGAGTGGACAGAAGATAGATCTCCAGGTGTTCTGTACTTCAGTTCCTAAAAGTTTCTGCCAGCATGGTCAATGATCAGGAACACTGGGAGGTGAAGACTCAAACATCTGGAGATTTTTTCAGCCTAGTCTTGCTTTGGTGTATTCATTGGATGGTGATGTATTCTCAGCATGTATTCCAATAATATCAGATGATACATTGCAATCAGAAATAAAATACTGCCATTCTCCTTCCCTTTCATGCCATTGTCCCAAGCACCACTTCCTCACTTCTGGATACTCGTCTCCCAGAAGGCTTAGGGAAAGATTTGGCATTGTTGGGACTGATGCTGCTAAGCAGTAGATCACCTGACAGCATATTCTGGATTGCCTAAAAAGAACATTTTTTTAAAGTGAAAATATCCTTGGAACCCAACCTCTTGGGGTGGATACAGGCAAATGTATCCGGTGTGAGAGCTGCTTACAAAGGAAACATTAGTAATGCCTTACTAAGGCTTCCACTTTGTGGATAGCCAGCTACTTGAAATATCTTGCCAAGCTATACACCAAGGCATAAAAAAGGAAGAAAAGAACCCCAAGAATTTCAGGTGCCAAACCCTTCCTCGGGGCCAACCTCTTAAACACAAGTTAAATGACCTGTTTACTTTCCTAGAATCTTATTACTTTCTTCTTTCCAGCCTTTTTGGCTGATGCAGAGTCTACGGAGAAAGAAAAAGACACATGAGTTCAGACGCAGAACACATGCTTTGCACAAAGAAGATCCTAGGTTTATTCCCCACTGTCTCCACATTGAGCTGCAAAGGTCTGAACTATGGAGAGACACTGCCAAGAACAAGTTAGATAGACTAACAGTTCAAGTCAGGTCCTTCAATGCAATGACAGGTACTTTTGCTTTTGACTCATATGCTATCCTGTTTCCTGCTGAAGGCTAATGGGCCAACAGCTGGACTGTAAAAGGCTACTATCTAATTTATGAAAGAAGGCTAGAAGAGTAATACATTTATGAATTCATTATTTCTATATGTATAATTAATCTTTGACCCCTAGTAGAAAGAAACAATTATATCAGAATTAGCAAGCCTTAGATAAAATTTATCATCCCACTCTGGCTTATTGAAATTAATGTACTTAAAATAGTTCTTGTACGTGAGTTATGCACATTTTAATATTGAAATTTCTTGTACCCAGTAAGGATAACACTAATTGCCAAAAGGCCAACATTAGAACATAATTCTAATTAACCATACATCATGCTTAATTAATCAAATCATGATATGCTTGCAAATTTTTATGAATGCAGCTCATGAATTCAGTAGGGATGGAAGACGGTGATGTTCATTTACAAGGCATTCTTTGAATGCTAAGTTTTGCTATCTTCTGTTAAATCCATAGCCTTATTTATTGCTGATAGTTTAAGTTAGTACTGTCATTAAAGTCTGACCTGAGTTGCTAAGGCAATGGACTCGCTCTGTTTCTAATGTCCATCAACATTATTGATTGAACACAATTCTTCTGCTTGGATTATAACATGAGCACCCACTTCTTCCTCTGCCATAGCACTTTGAATGCCATAACAGCATGCTCCACCACATCTAGGAGAAGGAGACCTTGAGACATACAATTCCCAAGGCACCTGATGTTCATATTAAGGATTCCAATGTCCTGGCAAATTTTCATTGCTCAAGAACCCTGGTGCCTGGGACAATGCTGTTGCAGCATTCAAGTTTCCAGTTGTGGAAGTCTCAGAAAGCAATAGCACCAAGTAGTTGGAAGGGAAAATGGCTTGTGGATGGGCAGCCCCTTAAAAAGTCGATTGGGGAAGTGTCTGTACCTTACTGCAGTCATGATGACATTAAGAGTGCCATGGAATCGGAAGTTTGGAATTGGAAAACGTAAACTTTTTCCCACTCTTTGCCCATCACTGGTTTAAGTTACCATGTGGAATCAATACATTCCTACATGGACACCATGAGAAGGAAGCCAAACCGCAAGTTGGTACAGTATGGAAAAGCTACCTTGTAAAACTTAGGATCATACAAACTCCTGCTGCATGTCACCTATTTCCTATATTCTAAGTTTCTCCTACACATCTTCTCTGTTCTTTCGCTATGGAATTTCCATCACACCATCTGGCAGAGACCTATCTGAATGTCTACTGTCTTCTCTCATGTTCCATCTTAGAATCTGACATGTAGACTTCCTAACAGCAATGTCAAGTCACCTTTTCTTTCTATTCCTCTCTTCCACCCTGCTATTTACAACATTTATGAAGAGGTATCTTGGAAGCTTTTACACCAAGTTGTGATATTTAATTCACACAGCACTGGGAATTTTTTAAAATCTTCTGTATGAAAGGCCATTGTTTGACTGAATGTTTTACCCAGCAGGGTAGCATCAGCATAGCGATGGCATTCATGTTTCCGCTGGTACATGTAATGTAAGATATAATCTTTCCTGCATCTATGCAAATCAGCAAAATCAGCATAAGAATGCCTCCCCTAAGTGGATTTCCGTGTTTTCTCTTCCTGGCACGCAAACAGTCTAATATGACCTGCAAGTAACCTCATTTTGTGTCCCAGTTGGTTTGCATTGTGTAGAGTCACAGAAAGCACCCCAAAGTTCTATTCTTATGCAGATATGGAGACTTCTTATGCCCAAGGAATGTTTGATTTATGGAAAGAACACTGTAAAATGCAGATGGGTAAAATCTGGGGACAGTATTTACTATTCTCCCTGTGCAGTATCTCGAAGTACTAGTTTGTAAGTCACTTTATGTGTAAATTACAGTTCAAAGTATTAGCGTGGGGTGGGAAATTCACCCCAGGATGAAAGTTGAGCTATAACTATTACTTATAGATTCCCCCCGCCCACCCGATCAACACAGCTGCTTTAATGACTCTACTTTCAGCTTTAATGACTCTACTTTCAGCATGGATGAAGAAATATGAGGATGGCAAAGTGGACAGGGAGCTGATTTCTCCACTGCTTATATTCAAATGTTTTTCTACTGTACCTGAATTATTGTCTTCTATTGTATTGGTGGTATTGCAGCTTCACCTTCCATCACTAGTTAAGCACTGCCATGCTCACCATGCCTCTTGAACATATTTCACCCTCTATTCACATATATGTTCTAGAAGGGAGTTGCAGAGCAATTTGTTATGTTTAGCTTCAAGCATAACAAACAAAATGGCAAGGCCTCTATATGGCACCTGTAGCTAGTGAGGTGGGTAGGAGGAATGTTTTCCTAATTTAAATTTGTCTGGATTGTTTGTAATTCACGTTGTAGAAAGTGCAAACTGAAAAAAGTATTTCTCAAAGGAATCCATCAGTTTGAATGGACCTGATGGGTTTACTACTATTTCAAATGTATAATCTGTTTATTTTTGGATATTCTTGAAGCCTCGGCAAGTAGCAAGAACAGACGCCTTTAAATATATTACTGTTTCCAATCAGGAAGGACAAATATCCTACCTAGCATTCATTTTTTATTGCAGAATGTACACAGATCTTCTGGAACATTATTTATTGCTTTCCAAGCAGCAATGTCCACACATTTTAGCTACTTTCCATTTAAATATTTATGTAAACAAGCACAACAAAGACAAAATATTAAAAGATGTTGCTCCTTACAGCTTGGGAGCTGCTTGTTGTTCCCTGCCAATGTAAAATTTGGTGGAAATATTTCAAACAGAAGTGATCCAGGAAAAAACCCTGTAAGTACTATGTAGTGTGTATTGTCTTTTAAACAACGACAGTAACAAAAAGCACTTGGGCTATGAAAAGGAAAAGGCTATCAGTGCTAGAAGTCTTGTTAACTCTATATTGCTTCCAGTTTCAGAGGAAGTACGCCTTTCAATGCCAGTTGCTTGGAATTATGAAAAGGAGACACTGGAGATAAATTAACTGGTTTTGTTTCATTTATGACTAAAATTCACTGGTCGCTTATTCCAAATGCAAATATAACTTGCATTCAAAATCTATACATTTCTGTGCTTGCACAGCTATTCCCTAAGGAGGGGATGTGTTAAAAAAAAGCCCACATCAGAAAAAATTGCATGAGCAGATGTGCACTTTTTAAAAAAAATACACAAAAACACAATAATGGAGGAAGATTCTTTTCAATGGATACCCAAGTACACCTGAGTGACTTAGTAATTGTCACATGAAAAGGATTTAAAAAGCTTGCAACCTGAGGGGATCTTTGGAGAATATTAGCAAGTTCCAGCTTTGCAGATTTTGCTATCCCACCTATCCCAGCAGCCATCCAGTTTGTCACTGAATGGACACAGTGCTGGACTAGAAAGAAACTTACTCTGATTCATTTGGCTCTTCTTAGTTCACTGGGACTTCTGAGTAACTCATAGCATCGCACTGTTAGCAACTGAAACAAAGAACAAGGCTAATCATGTGGCTTCCACAGAAAATAGCTAAAGATCCAGTGCTCCAGTTTCTGCTTTGTATGGGCCTCAGAATTAAAGAAGAGTGTTCAAATGCTGATGAAAAGCTGCTAAAAATATCATTTAATTGCTCTTGGACCCTAGATGCAAGGCGTGATCCAAAAGCCAGGTTTGGAACAAAGGGAAGTTAATGGTTTTAAAAATAATCTCATATGAGAGAGCTTAGATTAAAATATTCTACCTTTTATCAATCAAATATTTGTGTAAAGCACCTTAGATTGAGGACCTCCCTCCTTTCCTAGACCTTAAAGTGATACTATATAATAATGAAATCTTCTTGTACAGGAAAACCCCTTGATTTTAAAATAATGCAAACTTATTAAGTAATTTATCAGGCAACCTCATCAACAATTTTTGAAGCAGGAGATGGAATTATCCTTGCTTGAAGGACTAGGATTTTTCCTCTCTAACCTATGAAACAGATAATCATAATTTTTAAGTTCATCCAATACACACCACATGGAAAGGTTTCTTGCAAGATTTAGATGGGCATGCACTGATCAAAGTTCCTGGATCTAAATTGGTTTTCTTTCTTTCTGCCCTTTTCTTTTATTCAATTAATAAGTCATGCACTTGGGCATCTTGAAACAGTTCATTTAATTTTAACCTGACCCCAGAATCCATCTTGAGGAATAATACTTGATATAGTTGACTGACTAGTCATGTCTTGATTAATAAAATATTTAGTGTCTACTCCCGCTTTTCAAACTCTGCATTTTTTAAAAACTTCTGAACAGAGCTATATTTTTAGATGTTACATTGAAGTAAACACTCCCTCAGGAATCATGGCAAAATAAATATAAGCATGACAATGTCAAAAATATTGAAACCAATGTCAACCAAAGTCATAATAATTGTGTTGCTTGGAGAAGGAAGTGCAAGTTTCCTGTGCAGAATCTTTCTAGTTCTATCTCCACTAAAATAGGCAGAGTCTCATGAAGGCTAAAAATATTGAACGGTGAAAGGAATGATTGTACTGGTGAAAATATCTGAACAAGCCAGATGTTTTGATTACCTATGGGAAGGGCTATGGTAGAATTCAGTGGAAAGTACAATATACTAAAAACATATAAACAAACAAACCACACATGAATGCCAGCAGGCATCATACATAGTGTAGTGACAGAGTACAGACACTTCAATATCTTATGCATATGAAACTACCAATAGCAATGGATTGGATCCAGGAGGGTGCAACTGGGTTGGCTGAAGTGGGGTTAATTGCCCCTTCTTCCTCATGGCAACCCCTTCACCACCCTGTTCCTCCATTCTAAAGAATGGGTAGGGATGTGGTGTTGGTGCTAAAATTAATCAGAGGCATATATGGGAGAAGCCTCTCTTCTGGAACAGTTTCATGTTCTGACACTAAATTAAATTATTCTTGTTGCTGATGAAAAAATAAGCAAGTATCTTACCTGGAAACTGTTGCATACATCCTTATTATCAATCACTTTGTCCATGAACTTTGGTACTTGATGTTTAAGGAGAGCCAGGGTGATTCAGTAAGTAGTGCACTGGGTTCAATAAAAGCACTATGAGAAGCCCAGGCTTAAATTCCTGTTGAACCATGACATTTACTTGGCAGCCTTGGGCAATGATGTATTGTTTCTCACCTTGCAGCAAAAGTCAAACGAGATGTATCCATCTGAGTTCTTGGACAATGACTGGGATATAAATAAAAAGAAGATTTAGCTCATTTCTCTCTATTTCTTGAAGTTGTTGTTGCTATCTGTGCTCAAGTCATTTTCAACTTAAGGTGACCCTGTGAATGAAAGCTCTCCAAAATGTCTCATCCACAATAGTCCTGCTTATCTCTTGTAAATTCAAAGCTTCCTTTATGGAGTCAATCCATCTCATATTTGGTCTTTCTTTTCTTCTTCTGCCTTCAACTTTCCCTAGCATTATTAACTTCTCCAGTGAGACTTGCTTTCTCATGATGTGCCCAAAGTAAAACAGCTCAGTTTCGTCAATTTTGCTTCTAGGGAAAGCTCTGACTTGATTTGATCAAGGAACCACTTGTTCATCTTTCTGCCAGTCCGGGGTACTCACAAAGCTCTCCTCCATGAAAGTAATGCAATTCATTCTGGATTATTTTCCTTCAACTATTTTGATATCAGAATATGGTTCACCCTGGCAGCTCCCAGACATAAGCAGCAGACATCTTTGGCTGGAACACCAGGAGCAGATATGGAGATGGATGGAGAACTAAGCAAGATGTAGTGATGCCAGAAGCAGGAACAGGCAGGAACACTAACAAAGTGTGGCAGGAAAAGAGGAGAAAGCAGAGTCAGGTGGGAGTCAAGGTACAAGTGAAAACATCACTGAACTGGAGAATGGACCCAGGCTGGCTTTTCTGTTGGGTCACCAGGGGAAATTGTGTCACTCTGCAGATCCTGACACATCAGCACTTTGTTGAGCCCCTCCCTCAGATGTAGAAAAAGAGCACAGACTGGCCTTTTCTTTTTTCCCTAATATCTTTTGAATTACAGAAAACAAAACACATTAGCATGCTTCAGTTGCTTATAAGGAAAGAACTAGTCAAGAACACTTAAAATACACCTATAGCTGTGTGACAAATATTTGCAATTCAATATATTTCTTTATTCATTATAATAGGTATTGTATGCCATTCCTTTGCAAGCTCTGTATATGCCTTCAAAAGATTTCAATGATAAACTAATGAACGAATGCAGTACCTTGTATAAAAGAGTCATCAGCACTGCAGCTGCTAACATGTTACATGTTTGATTGTAATGCAGCATGCCACAGGTAATAAACTATGGAATTCACTGCCATGGGAAATGGTGGTGGCCATCAATTTGGATAGCTTTAAATGGGGAATTGGACGAATTCATGAGGGAGGAGGCTATCAGTGGCTACTAGCCTTGCTGGCTATGTACTGTTTCCTTTACAGAGGTAGCATGCCAGCATGCACCAGTTGCTGAGGAGCTTGAGCAGGCAGAGGTCTTGTACCCATCTTGCTCGAATGATCTTGTGGGCAGCTGCTCTGCCACTGTGTAAATGGAGCGATGGGCTGGATGGACCAATGGTCTGATCCAGCATGGCTTTTCTTCTGTTTTTGTATCATTAGATAATTGTTTCTTGATTTCAGTATTCCGTGCCTATATTATTTTACTCCTCAGAAAATTGTTCATATCCATCCTTCTTACCAGGAAATGATGGATAGGTGTCTGTTTATGAATTAGGCAAGCTGTTGTCCTATTCATGAAACAGTCAATGTTCCAGTAAGCAAGATCACAAGCCACAGTGGCTGGCTTGTGTCTCAGCCTGTGTCAGTGCATGCTGAGTGCTATTTACCTAGTTACCCATCCAGCAGCATCGAAACCTGGGCAGCATGTTGTTGTGGTGGTGGTTTTGAGAAGGAAACAGCCCTCAAGGAACTCAGTGTTGGATCATGGGTTAATTGAGGTTGGTGCCCCCTCAGGCCATGCCTCCTGGGTTCAGATGACACACAAAGACATGCCCAGGCCAATAATTAGGCAAATGATCACTGGCACTTGCCACAGTGTAATCTAGACATCATGGCCTGTAAACCAAGCTACTGCCTTAGCCTGATACATGAATTAAACAAGTACTATGCCTATTATATGATTTACAAAGCAAGCAATTTGTTTTGCCTAAATTAGAAACAGGTTTGCATAATTCAAGAAGTTGCCTTACTTAAGCAAAGTCTCTTCTTAAATTCATAAGCTAGGGAACACATCTTCCCCCATCCCAAAAGTGCAAAGCCCTTGACTACTGCACTTTATGAAATTGTATGACTGAAGAGGACCATCCACCTTTTTTATAAATGAGAACTACTTTAACTCACACTGTGTGAACTAAAACTCTCATTAAAAATGAGGCAGCATTTTACCAGGAACTGCAAACTTCATGAGCTGGACAAAACCACTTCCAGTGTAATAAACTGAATAAAGATTATTTCATTCACAAATACCTCACAGATTAGGTGATGGCTGATGGATAAGAAACAAATCTGTCTTTCTCTCAAGAACCAGAAACAAGCATTTTTAATTTCATTCTCCCAGCCTCACCACACATCCTGGCAGACCCCCACCCCCAAGTGAAACCCCAGTTCTATGGAGTGCAAAAGTCTCCTCTTGACTGGTCTGCTGCAGTTCTGAAATGGGCTGCCACAATCGCTCCTCATTCTCCTGTATGTCTTGCATTTTCTCTTTGTTTCTGCTTGAGGGACACATCGCTCTGCCAATGGGAATAAAATGAGCAAAGCAAATCTGTTGCTAGGGTGTTAAGGTCAGTAGAACTTGAAGGTTAGAAGTGGCCAGTTCCTCAGCTGCTCTTTGCAAGGAATTGTACAGTGTTTTCATACCAGCAATGGTCAAATGGCACTCCTGGGTCTGGATGACCAGAGAAGCTGCTGTGAAGTGTGGAACCCCAGAATAGGCCATTGATTCTTTCTGTGGCTTCAGAAAACTAACCCTACCATGCTGGAACTCTGGAAATGGATCTAGACAGTGCAACAGACCCACAACAGTAAGATTTCACTATGGGTTCTTGTGTCATGTGAACCTGTCCAGGGAGATTCCTGTATCTCTTCAGTGGGAAGCCTCCACTTTTATGTAAAAAAGCTTTTGTGCATTGTAACAGATAAGTGGTTCAAATCAATGTGTCTTTGTGTTGCACATAATTCTACTTTTCCACAGGTACCAGGGTTCTACATTCTTGTCCCCACAAGTGCCATGATCAGGATCTGTAGTCATAAATAGTTACATTTCAGAACTCTGAAAAGGTTCGAGAGATGTTACTTGCCTTTGCTTAAATAATCCTAGTTTCATTTGCAGTTGATTTTGTTCTCTATTCTCCATCCCATGAGTTTCTAACCTGTCTAAGCCTTTGTATTTGCAAGGCAACACCATCTACCTTTTCATTTTTTTAAAAAAAGAGAGAACTATATTTCTATGCTGCATTACTCCATGCACGTTAAAGTCAATTAAAATGGACACGGATATTTTCATATGCGTTGTTGTGCAATGTGTCAGCACTAAAATAATAAACTTGAGTGGAACCAATCTGATTTTTAATTGAACAACCTGCCCTGAAACTGATGGATTAAAACTCAAGAATGTTGTGCTTTCAGCTTCATACTTAGCATTGTATTTAAGTCTGCAGATAATTTAGTCCTCTCTTCAATGTGAAACAGTGGTTAGAAACCCAATAATGAGATTTAGGCTTTGAAAATGCATAAGAATATAGAAAATAATGTTGGTTAGCAGAAGGAAACTTCTGGCTTAGTTACAGTTGTAAATGTTTGGGAGGTAAGTGGGTCTCATTTATGCATCAATCAAATTGATGGGACTATTTCTTTTGAATTTTGTAGAGCCTGGAGGAAGTTTTCAAAAAGCTTGCCAACTCCTTAACACGCCAATGTTAATTTTAGACATTCCAGTGCAAAACAGGGTTTATGATGTCCAATGAAACATTCTCTTCCTAAAACACTATTGGTAGAAAAAGTGTTCTGAAAGATACTGCTTTAGGAAACAAAATTTTCATCAGTATGCATCACCAAAGATGACATGAAGTACAGCTCAAATAAATTTACCTGTACCAATAGTCCTATTTCTTAATGAACAGGGTATAAACTGATTCAATGCTATTTGTGTATATCTCTCCCAGAGCACATAATGTCATTAAAAGCACTATTTAGCAATGTACTGTATTCATTGGATGGCTTCTTTTTTAAAGAGAAAATCTTTGTATTTTGTTCCCAAGGGTATTTTCAGCAACAGCAATCAGCGCCACATATGCCCTTAATCATGTCATTAGAGGTAGGATTCCACATCACCATTTTTTGGTCTAATGATAAACAGCCCATAGGAATAGAAGCGCAAACAACAGTGATTATGAAAAGGTTTGCGTTTGGATTTTTTTTCCAGATGAGTGCATTGGAATTACATGAACTTTAGTGGATTAATTCTTCTTGATTTACATAAAGCTTATTCCTAATTACTGATTATATCTGTGGTTTCACCCTGTGCAATAATACTAAGAAAAATGTGCCTTGCATTAATTAGACATACACTGAAATGCCCCTTCCTTGATACAGCTTATTAAAACAAATTTAACTCTATTTGCAATGTCTGTGTTAAACTGTTATCAAGTAACTGAGAGCACCTTATTGTTTTCATTTCCATCCCACGCAGTTTTCTCCTGTAAAGTGATTATAACAGTAGGACTAGAGTTCCAGATCTATCACTTGGACCCTGGAATTTCTGGGAGGCTGCCAGACTCACTGGCTTGTTGCCTGTGGGCACTTGATGAAATGAAGCTATGTGATGATCGTTGCTGCCAGCTTTTTCCTCACGTGTGCTTCACTTCCGATTACTTACCCCTTGAATTCTTCTGTCTGAGTCTCTTTGTAAAATCAAATGCACTTTTCTCCATGCATACCTTTTTACAGATAGGAGAGTGTTTAGGAGAAGGGTACTTCATAGATGTATGCTTACAGAGGGGCTTTAGAGCATATCTAAATTAGCATATGCAAATAGGGGTTGGGCATGTGGGCCTTAACCCTTTATCCTTTCAGTACCTAGCACCACCCCTGATGTCATTCAAACAAACTGAATCCATTAAGAAATGTCAGGGTTATTTTTGCATTTTATTACTATTATATCACTAACTGTGCAGTCTTAAACATGTCCGTGTTTATTTAAGTCCTAAGTCCAACAAGCCGTTTACTGGGGGTGAGGGGAGTGGTTTGAAATGGAAAAAAGAGCAGTTTAGGAAAGTGCAACCCAAGCAAAGGCAAGGTGTGTGCAAAGTCCAAGAAAGAGGAGGTGGGACCTTCCAATAAGCCACACATTTAGCAAGGAAAGATGCGTTTCAAAAAGAAGATACTCAAAAGAAAGGTTCATTGAGTTTCATGGGGCTGACTTTTAAGCAAGTCCATCAGAAACTGTGTGTGCTGTATTTCCTCATCTGCTCACAAGAGGTTGTACTTCCATTGTGCTTCCTCATTCCCCACCTCTTCTCCTTCAGTCTACCTTATGTTTCTTTCAGCAGCCTTGAAGACCATGTTTTTCGGTTCAATGAGATCCATCAAGCAACTGTTGTGTAACAGAAGCTCATGTTTGTATGTGGCTGCTTTGGTAAAGTATAAAGCATTTAGGCATGTCATAGAATCATAGAATAGTAGAGTTGGAAGGGGCCATGAAGGCCATGGAGTCAGATATACTGCAGATTGGATGCTGTGAAGGTGAACAGGGGAAGGTGTCTCTTCCGTCTTTTTCTACCTGCAGCTGTCCCCCGGCATCTGAAAAGCCCTTAAGAATTGGCCAGTCAGAGTGGGAAAAGTGATACCTCCACCTGATTTCCTGGATCTCCCCTTTTCACTCAGAGATAGAGGTTGGCTTCTAACTATGCTTGTTTGTTTTGTTTGTGTGAACACTTGTGTGAACACCTTGGATGCTCTAGTGAAGGGTGTTTTACATTACTTTTAAATTAAAAATAAAATGAAATGCTAGAATAATTCTATGCTTATAGGGGGAATGAAGAGGTGGCTAACAGTATAAGGGAAGCAAAAAAAGGATGCAGTTAGCATTATACAGAATACTTTATTAACTCAAGTACAGAAGTTTATTTTTATTCTGACTAATAGGCACATAACACTTGGCCTTACACAAAATAATACACATCCACAAAGTGATTGTATGGTTCTGGGACAGTGTCTAGGAACCACAGGTTCTTTGGATTCCCAGAGTTCTGACCTCAGAGCTGAGATCCACACTTGGATTGCCACACCACATCCACCATGGAAAGAACCACACCATCTGCTTTTCCAAGGTCATAGGAACTAATGTGGGAAGAGGAGAGGTAAGGCTGAAAGTGAAAAGGCTGTACCCTGAATGTGGAGCTTTTAGTTCCTCCTGTATTCTGTAATAGTCTTCAAGTGTGTCTTTTTTGTTTAGTTGGAAAACCCCTTTAGAAATTAAGTTTTAATGCAGTATTAGATTGCCTCAACACAAAAACCTTTCCACAGTAAGGAAAAAAAAATCTAGGATACCTGCCTCTCCCTCTTTGCAGTGAGTAAGAAGAAGACAATGCACTTCAAAGGTGAGACTGATTTCAGCAGCTTGCCTATTTCCCCACTCCAGCAAAGGGATTTCTACTCAAGCGATTTCTCCTTACTTGCTGCAGAGAGTGTGGGTGTGAAAAACATGTCAGTTTTACTGTTTTAAATTGCAGCTTTTGTGTGGGTATCTATATAGTAAATTAGTGGTAATACTGTAAATAATAACATGATTAACTAGCAAATTAACTAGTGAATATGACTGTTCTGGCCCTATAAATTGCATCCTTATGGAACCAGCCTTTAAAATATATACATACATATATATGTATGTGGGTGCATGGGAGAATTTTATATATACATGAATTGTGTGTGTGTGTATGCGTGTGCATGCATGTACATACATAAAATATATAAAAAATCAGAAAAGTACAAATAGTCAAGGCATTCTGCAGGGTTTCCAAGGGCATACGCAGAACTGCAGAAGTACATAAAGCAATGTGCTCTTCACACACTTTCCAAAGAATGGAGTTTATGTCAATATGTTGATTAAGTCTACCGTTGTGCTTATTCTGCAAGCAACAGAAAATCTGTCAGCAGCTCTCTTGAGATCCAGAAACTATGGCCTTTTTAATTTTGATAGCTAAGAGAGCCAAATGATTTAGCCAATCACTTGTCATGCAGAGTGTCAGATAATTTTTCGTCTTTCAAAGGGATGGAGCATTTGACAAGGGCTACTTGCATAGCCTTTAGCCTGCTGCACATGATACTCATGTGATGGCATCTTCATATGATCAAGGGACAGTGACTGCTGTTCTATGGCCCCATTCCCAGTGTTCACAGTTGTCATGGACATCAGCATAGGTGAAGCCTATGAAATGAACCTCTACAATACAGGGCTTCCCCAGGACCTAGAGGTCTGCTTGCACTGAGTGCCAGGAAAGCCAAAAGGGACATCCAGGCTCCATATGTGGACACTGGAGTGAAGGGAGCTGCAGAACTGCAGCGGTGGGGCTAGGGGTACTGTTCTGCTCCCTGTGGATTACATGGGAAGACTCATGTGAAGGGGTCTTTTTTTTTTTTTTTTTTTTGTTCATGGAAAAGTAAGTGTGTAGTTATGCAAAAAGGTCAGAGCTAAATCAATGGTCAGGGCATGACTCCAGCTGTTCTTCATGCCAAAAGCCTTCCCTGTTCCTTCTCTGTGTTCACATGGAGGGCAAAATATCAGCCTATGTACATGGGGAATAAAAAGCATATTCAACCTGAACATGAGCCCAGTGATGAGCTTGGGACATGAAACTAGCATTTTCACTCTCCTTCTGGG
Source organism: Varanus komodoensis (assembly GCF_004798865.1). Classification (NCBI taxonomy): domain Eukaryota; kingdom Metazoa; phylum Chordata; class Lepidosauria; order Squamata; family Varanidae; genus Varanus; species Varanus komodoensis. Next base: position 30,314 of record NW_025335596.1, on the reverse strand, counting down.
CAAGTTTCTGAATTCCTTTATAGGGCTAACGCTCTTCGATATGTAGTGTTATAAAACATACCTGTAGTAGTCAGCCTTGTGCTTCACCACAAGATTTGCTTTGCTGTCCTTCCCCCAATCCTATTGTTCTGAACTGGCAGAAGGGAGGGTCTACCATAGATCAGACATTATGCATGGGTTTTGCTGCTGCAATGATGGGAAGTTTCTTCTGGTTGTAGTGAAGGCTAGGATTTCCACTTTTATTTCTCAGTGGGTATTCTATAATGTGTGTTTGTGTGACACGAAACTCAAGACATGCAATATAATGCACTGTGACTGATGCAGGCTTGCTGGTACACTTCACAACACAATGCTTCATGATGGATTCTGTCATGAGGACATTTTTTTAAAAAGATAGAACAAACAGAAAGATGAAGCTCCTGTGCTTTTGGCATAAGAGTAATTCATTTGGGGACAGGCTGACATTCTCTATAGGGGAACAACAAAATAGGTCCCTTAGGTTGGAATTGTTCAGACAGGAAAGGGTCTTCAGTTCCTTATGTGCTGACTGGGGAATGCAGCACATTACTTTTTTTCTGACTAATTATGCATAGGGTTGTGTCTTTCCCATGGAATGGCTGCATGATCAAAAGTGGAGATGGGCAAATTAGTCTGTTTCCAGTCTGTGTCACTTTTGCATGTGTTTTCCTTCAAGTCTGTTCTGTCTTGTTTCTGCATTCATTTATTTGGGGGGCGGTATTATGTACAGGTTGAATGTATATTTAATGCAGCACTCTCTGTGTTTGTGTGCATGTGTAAAGCTTCCTTAGATGAAATAAAAATAGAGATCTTGCTAATTCACCAGCATATTAAATGTTTGGAACATGTTTTTATTGTAGTTCTGAAATTTCTGTAGTTCAGATGCCAAAAAGAAAAGCAAGCATATCTATGCTTGGATTGCAATTGCCATAGAAACAAACATAAGTTATACTGTTCAGAAAGGGAAAAGTGAAAGTGCAACACTTGTTAATGCTTTCTTTATACTATAGCATCAACTGCTTCAGCGCCATTTTGTAATGTTTCAGTTCACAGTAGCTTTGGATCTCTGAAAACATGTACACGTTTATTTTCTGCGATGAGTTTGCTTCTGCTGACACAAGTTTTAATAGGTGTTGGTTTTGCTTTAATAGATGTTGAGCAGTCTTTTGAAAATGGGTGCTAACTTTTCTACATTATGCGCAGGTCTTTAATCTTTAATTATGATCAGAAGAACGCAGATACAGTCAGAGCTGGGCATCTATGGAGACAGCCCTTTAGTTCATCTGGCCCAGTCCTATTTAGGGATCTACAAGGCTTTTATTTCTACTTGAAAACTATGGAAACATTTACATTCATAATCCTAAATGTGAATGCTAATAGGTGCCCTCTTTTTTTTTCAAGGAATGAAAGAACTAAAATTGCTGTTTCTCTCATTCCTAATGTCTGTCATTATTCACTATTCCTTAAGGCTGAATTAGGAATGTGGCAAGCATGTCAACCATTTAGACTGGGGAATAGATTGCACAAAATCTGGGAAACCACCAAAGGATTCCTATTCAAGGAAAAGAGGTGGGGCCAGAAGTTGGAGGCATGGCCTTCTGAGGAAGCCCAGGGGTGAGCAGATTAGGATCTCAGGAGGGCTGGATTTGGCTCCTAGGCTTACTTTGACTGGCAGGAGCTTGCCAAAGCTTTAAATAGGGCTGTTCTGGCCCCAATTCCTGAGCTTCTTTTTATTGGGAATGCAGGGAATGGAATCATGGACCTTTTGCATGCAATGAATATGCTCTGCAGCAGAAGGTGCCTAAGCATGGCCAAAGGTTGATTCATATTATGCATTCCAAGTTGGCTTTTTCAATTTCCATGGACCATTTTGCTGTGGAGTGTCATTAAGCCAGGTGCTAAAGCACAATGCATTGAGCTTGCAATGAGCTGAATGGTGGCCACTGGAGAGCTGTTCCTTTGGTTTGCAGCCAACACACAGAGTATTCAAGAAGGAACAAAACCATGTCTTCACAAACTTGGAACACCATCAAAATGTAGGTGAGTTAAAGTGCACAGAGTCAGCATTTTTCATTCCCAAACAAGACTCACCTGCACAGAGTTATTAAAACCAGTTCATTCTATAAAGCATATGCATCATTCTGTTCCATGAACTAGCTGAGACACCAGCTCCATCAGGCTCTTCCTTTTCTCATCTCAGCCTCCTTGCTTGGCTGGAAAGAACCTGTGTTATTAGAGTCTGCATACTGGGCACACTTAAGCAAAAACAACCCTTTTGTCTCTCCTCATCAACTGAATATTTGTAGCTATTACACAGGGAAGGGTTTATGAAGCAAAGCAAATAGCATACTTCTCCATTGATCTGGAAATGAGAAAATCGTGCCATTTTGGGAACTTGCATTTTAAAAGATTTTATGAGCTCTGGAGAATGAATAAAAAACAATCCATTGAGATTTTGTTGTGATCTTCAATCCTACCTTCCCATTTTTTTTAGCTCACTATTAACTGAGATTGACAGTATTATCACAGATTTAGCACCTAGGGCTCCATAAAATTTGCATTAATCATGGTAACTGAATTTCATTTTAGGCTTACAATCCTGCTCCATCCCATCAGGGACCAATAAATAAATGCTAGGACCTTATAATACTTCTGAGCTGTGATTGATTATGGCAAACTTTCCTTAATAAAAGGAAATCTCCCAGTTTAACATACAGAGCTGGTTGCCAAATCGAGGATTCCAGAAATTGTCTGAACTGCATGGGGCCTTCTAATATACTGTGTGCACAGTGCAGCAGAGACCTCTAAAATAAAGCTGTTTCTAGTGCAGTGGTACCAATCTCCTAATGTGCATAGGTTTTATCAGGTTTGCTTCTAGTTAAGAAGTAGGGATGTGCAAAGGATTCAGCTGAAGTACAAACTGAATTAAGGGTCCTTCTAATTTTAGGGGGTGATTAGTGATGCAAAGCAAGCTTTCCTCCAAAGAGGTTAGTACTGAAGCGGAACCATACATGAGCTTCCTTTGTGTTTTGACTTCTCAAAGTCAGAAAGCATATCTCCAAAAATAGCATATTTTCTTTCATTTCGCTAAACTCCAACAGAAGGGAATGAACAGAGTGAGTAAATGCCTGACCAAACTACCTTCCAAAATCGTTAATATAAATAACATTATCCAGGAGTTCTCCAGTTGCTGTGCTTTCAGGAAGGACAAAGATGAGATTGTGAATGGCCATTCTTACAATGCTGTCACTTTTTAAAAGCTTTAAACTGGATTTCAGTCATTTAACCTCCCCATCCCACCCCTGTACCTATCCTTCTGAAACTCTGCAGGTTCCTAGCATGGAGACACCTCTGTGAAGTGTGCTGTTTTTACGCAAGCCTAGCTCACCCCAAAAATTCAAGCACAGTGTGAGAGAGAAGTGGAAATGACTGCCTTACCCACTTATCTAACAGTTTCCTATTGAGAAAAGAGTCGTTTAGGACCATTTGCCAAGCTAATGATCTGGCTGATTGGTGTAGCTAGCAGTCATAAAAATGCTGCAAGTATTAGAAGCAAATACAGAACTCCAAGCTTTTTAAATTCCTTGCCTAAAGGGATATTCAACATGCAGAACAAAATGTAAGAAATCTAAACTCAAAGCAGATATTTCTCCATATGATGCATATCCTAAATATATTTGAATGTGATCATCATTCCACTATTGAATAGGATCATTATTCCACTATTCCAGAAACACAGCAGTCTCTTGTACTGGTATGTATAATATCTGTATATAATCTGATTTAATTAAAATGATTTTTACTTGTTGGAGTAATGAATGGGCTGTGGCAGAAAATGTGCCTTCAGTCTAATCCCAGTTACTTCCTTAAATTGAAAAATTACAGAAATTATCCTATAACATCAGTATAATAGTACTTAATCCTTTAAAATATTTTACTGTGTCTTCCATATTAGTTTTCCAAACTTATTTATTTATAAACAATATTTATACCTCATCCTTTACAAAATGTCCCAGGATGGCTTACAACCATAAATTGCGCCCACTTGCACCCACTCTTTGGGAAAGGCTTTCTTATTTGTGTTGTCATTAGGATAGTAGTGTTTTCAGTCATGCAAATGTTGCAATGCTTCAGCTCAGAGGAAACTTTATGCTCCTTTAGGTAGTATTGTCACTACCACACAAAATCCGAACACTTTGATATATTGCTTTTGAAGTGCTCTGTGTGGGTGGACAGCTGAACTTTCACATAGATACACCAAAGTAATGAAATTCTGCATGGGTGGAACAATTAGGAGGAACTGGACTTTACAGCTGAATGACCTGAATTTTCACCTAAGGGTAATGAGTTTGTTGCTCTTATAAACTGTATAGATACATATAGGAGGCTGTTGTTGCACTGATGTGCAGCTTGTGGGCTTTTCATGGGCAGAATGCTAGACCCTACAGACTTGGTCTAATTCCTGCATGGCTTTTCTGAAGTTAGGGCTCCCCTGGGTCTGCTCATACATCTCTCTTGTATACAAGGGAGTGCCCATTTGGGCTACAAAAAGACTTGGAGAACTGAGGTTGGTATTAATGATAACCATAACTAGAATGGGGAAGGAAATCAAAAGTCTGAGTACTCTGAGTTGTCCTAGGACCATTTCTTTGTATTTAACTGATCCTATTGGATTTGTTCTTTCTTTCTTCATTACTGTGTGTGAGGAGGAGATTGTATCATAGCAGTCTATTTTTTCCATACTATCCTTCTAACTTATGGACAATTCTTAAAGCTATATTCAAATTAAGAAAGCTCAAAGTCAGAACTTTTTATTTGGAGAGTCTGCTTATTTAATGTGCGTAATTACTAAAGTAACTTGTTTGTAAATTGCATTGCAGATGGTACTAATTAAAATCTTTTAAAATAATTATAGAAGAGATTAAATGAGATACTTAGTAAAGTGCTCCACAGCAACTGGTTTAAATATACCAAAATAGTTTTTTGGGGGGATATTCCTAGGTGGAGAACAAAAGAATAATACTTAATCTCTGGCTGCTTTCTTGCAAAATTTAAGACCACATCTTGCAAAATGTATGCTTAACTGAGGTTGATGTTTCTCATATTATAGACTCCATTTTGACAATGTGATTATAACACAAACATAGCATAAAAGTTCATTCATAGCAAGGTGAAGAAGGGACAAGGAAGTCTGCTACATCCTTGCTTTTTTAATTATTTGTTATCACAGAGTATCTCTTTACAGATAATAGAAGATCTGTTGCTGATAAATGCCATCAAGTCATCTCCAACTAATGGTGAATTTATAGCAAATACCCTCCAAAATGCTCTATCTTTAACAACCATACTCAACTCTTGTAAACTCAAAGCTTTGGCTCCTCTATATGGACCATGTCATATTTGGTCTTCCCTCTCTTCTTCTCTCTCCTAGCATTCTTGTCTTCTTCCATGGGTCTTGCCTTCTCACAATGTGCCTGAAGTACACAACCCAAATTTCATCATTTTTTAATTCAGGGAAAATTCTGAACTGATTTGATCTATGACCCACTTGTTCATTTTTCTGCCAATCCAGGGTATTCACAAAGCACTGGTTTTGAACATATCAATTCTCCTCCTGTAAGCTTTCTTCACTGTGCTACTTTTACACTCATATACAGCAATTGGGAATACAATCGTGTGGATATCTTGGCCTTGGTCTCCTATGAAACAACCTTACACTTGATGATTTTTTTCTAATTCCTTCTAATTCCATCATTGCTACTCTTCCAAGTCTTATTCTTTTGCTAATTTCTTGGCTTCAGTTTCAGCTTGAATTGACGAATGAGCCAAGGCATGCAAGATCTTCCACAATTTCAGTTTCTGCAAGTACTTCCATGGTAACCATTCCATTTCTAATGTTATAGTTTCTGATTTGATTCATACATTCCAGGTTTCAATTCCATGGGTTGTGCAGCATTGGACTTTCCTTTCACTTCTGTGCAGGTCAACCACCAGACTTCCTTTGGTTTTGATCTAGTTGTATCATTAGCAAGAACCTTAGTCATCTTTTGCTGTCCCCTGTAGCTGGTTGATTACCTTCTCACCTGGGAGTCTCATCTTCCAGCACTTTCTCCGGTTTCATTATGGATTGCTTCTTTACAGGCTTTACAAGGTAAGAAATATTTAGAAGTGGTTTACCATTGCCTTCTTCTATGCAGTACTAAGCTGACTTAGCATAAGTATCACCTCTGTTGTCTGTGGAAGATCCTCCTCCAATGATGCTTTCAACTACTGCTCTCCAGTAGCTGTCCTTCAGGGATTTGTCCACCTTTATCACCACTGCAGAGCCATATCTTCTTCAGACTGGATATCAGGTGGCTGATTGACAGAGAATACTAAGCAGATACTCTGTATAAATATATAGAACAGCCCCCTCTAAATGTATTGGGCTTAGGTTAGGCTAAGAACGGATATAAACCACTGGAAACAACCCTATCTTTGCAAAACATGATAGCTGTGCACTACTATACAATCTCGTATTGGAAGGCATTCACTCTGTGAAGGGCTGTCCATTACAAGTCCGGGTTGCAGATAAAGAATGCTAAGAAGGCCCTTGATGTTTTCCATCAACAGTACTAAAGCAGGAGGCTGATCTGGTACACAGGTTAATGTGCACACACTTTCACTCTCTGGGTTAGTGTTTCTATCTTGATTTTTACTAATTCTTTCTAAAAGTACACCTGCATATTCAAAGTTTATTAAAATCTGTCTCTTCCTTTCTCCTTCTCCCTCCCTTGCAAAGCAAAAGAAGCCAACCTACTGAAAAATCAGACTTCTGTGTCATAAAAAGGGCAACCTTATAAGCATCTGACAAATGTCAAATGCTAGTCAAGAAAGTTCATTCCACAGTTAATCCTCCTGCTGCAATGTGGCATAGCACTAAGAAAAAAGAGGCTCATCTTGGTGCGAAACTAGTGCTAGTTTCTGTCTTCTGGCTTCTGTTGTGTATTACAAGTTCTACAGTGGTTTGAAGACATGTTCTGTGGTCACTGGATGTCCTGCCCAGGGACTGGGCAGGACATCCTCTGAGACTCTGTCACAACCATAACAGTTACCTTGTTATGTTAACAGATGTAATCAAAATCCTAATGCAATATACAATAAAAATAGCAAAGCAACCACAAAACCCAATATATTTGTTTGCCATTATGTTCCATTGACAGGTTGTTGCCTTCTTGAAGAAAAGGGGCATCCTAGAAAGACAGAAATTGGCAACCAATTTGTAAAATTCCTCCTTGTATATACTGTATATACCTAGCCCCAGAAAGAGAGAGAAAAAGAGAGACTGGACTTGCTCCCAAATGCTGCGGCATCCTCTATCCATAAGCATTCATATTCACTTAATTAAGAATCCTGCCTGTGTGACCTTTCTCTGCGATATGTTATCTCTCTGAAATTCTGTTACATGAAAGGTAAAGTCAATGACATATAATTAGAAGAAATATATAGACCGTATGCTTTATTTGCCTTTGTGCTTTTATCCTTGAACTAAACAGGATGATGATTATGCTATTCAGTGTGCACTTAAATGTGTATGTCTGATTATTCCAAAGCCCATGATGATTGTCCATTAGGAATATGTTGTTCTGGTAGATAAAAAAGGAGCATTTTAGCTAACAGCCATTTGATAAGAAATCTTTAATGCTCATTAGTGTAGGAAACGGTAAGAATCAGGAAATGTATACCCATGAGTGGTTCCCAGAGGAAGATGCTTCATTACCCAGACAGTGTATCATAACTGCAAATTTCCAGATCAATGTTCATTTTAATTATGTGAAAGATTGGAAGCCTATTCATTGATGCATTGGTATGAGCTTCAACTGTACTTCACTTTATCGTTTCTTGAGTGAATGATTTTATATGCATGTCTGTTACACTTATTCCCACACTTTTCTTATGATTGCAGTGATATAAGCCCATTTTCTATTAAAAACAGAGCAAAACAAGACAAAAACAAAACAATGTCACACTGACCATATCACATGCTTCAGGAAGGATGATTTTCAAATGTAAATAATCATTTTTCCAACCCTACAACTGTTACAATTTGCTAGGGGCCATCTCAAACACATGCTGACAATCCAACCAAGTTCAGTTGTTTGTCGCTCTGTTGAGGCATGCCTGTACAGAAGAAATACATAGAAGTTTGCCTACTGTTTCCATTGACTGCCACTGTTTATAGAACAAGAACTGGCAGGAGACATCAGGTGGTTTGGGGCATCCCAAAAGTTTGAGGATCACACACTTAAGAGCAAGGGGAGCCCTTTTCAAATAGTTCAGTGGAGACTTTGTGAGCTTAGTTGCTGCAGAAAATGCTGATTACATTCTGTGCTGGAAGGAAAATGGAAAACAAGGTGAACTGGGGAACAGAATTGAGTCGCAAAGAGGCAACTGTGGCTAATTGACTGGAGCAAAGAGCAGGAATGCCCCATGTAGCCATTGAAACATTTTTAGCAAATTCCACTTTTTCCCCTAATGCGTGTCCCTTTGGTGCATAAATCAAAGAGTCAGAGGGTGTGACTTGTCTTTTCACAAGATAAATGAAACCGAGTCTGTCCTTGCTTGAGAACTCTTAAGGTTCTTGCCCTGAGCATGTTCTCCAGGCAGGAGAACATGGCAATGGATTGTGCCTGCTTATCTCCTAACTAGCAGGCTTTGCATCTAATTGTTTACTTGTATAGGAGGATAAACCATGAAATGGTTGGCCTTATTGAGCCATTGGAATGTATTTTCACTTTTCAAGGTAAGTAGCACCCCTTCACCTAATCAAGGGGGAATAAAAAGCACTAGTAAGTCATTCCCATCCCCTCCAAGTGCTACATTTTCAGAAACCCTCATCCTTAGCTGTACTGGTAAAAGTGATTTAAGCTGTTAATACTAGCATTTAAAAAATAGCAAAAGAATTATTTAGTTTTCTTTCTCCCTGCTTAATGAGATTTGCAAAACTGTCCTTTCACTGAGAGTCGCTTTACTGCTCCGAGATGTAGAGAAGGGCAGGATAAAAAAAATCTTTACATAAATAAATAAACAAACAAACAAACAAGGACTGAATAAGAGAAAGGAAGGCAACTATGTGACCCAGTGCAGTGTGGTGCTTCGAGTATCTGACTGAGAGTCAGAAGATATGGGTTCTACTGCCCTCTCAGCCAGGAAACTCAATGGGTGACTTCAGGCCAGTCCTTCACTCTTGGGCTAATCTAGCTCACAGGATTGTTGTTGTGAGGATAAAATAGAGAGGTTCACCTGCCGCCAACGCCTCTTTCCTTTTGGCACCAAGACAAAACATATTTATTCTCCCAATATTTTAATTGCTAATTTGTTTTAATTTGTGGTTTTATATCTAATACCGGATGCTGTGCTTTTACTCTTACTCCTATTTTTATCCTATTTTGTTAATGCTGTTGCGAACCATCCTGATAGGTATGTGAAAAGACAGTATAGAAAAGTTTTAAATAAATAAATAAATAAATAAATAAATAAATAAATAAATAAGAGAGTCAGAGAACTTGTCTGGTGCCTCAGCTTCCTTGCAACAGGAAAAAGGGCAGGGTATAATTGCAAAGTAATAATAATAAATCAACACATCTGGAGTGCTTGCCTCAATAAGTCGTCGGCACATGGATTTACCACTGGAGAGGACAGCACTTGTGTATCCAGGCTCTAGTGATATCCATTCTCTCTGTGGGACCAGCCTGTCTGGCAGAATGAGCAGCAGAACTGCCAAATGCAGCAGGGCTGGCATAGCCCTTGTTGAAGTAAGTGAAGTTATACATATTACAAAGGCTGGGGTGGATGGGGGAGGATGGCCAGTAAGGGGTACTGATCTTGAACGCAGTGGAATTTACTTCTAAGCAAGCATGAAAAGAATTGCACTGCTGGCCTAAAATCACCTGATGATGGACTGCAGTGTGCCATGCCTTGGCCTTTCTTCTTCAGGAATTATCTTTTCACATACATTTCATTCCTGGGGATGCTCGCAGCCTAAACTTTGGGAAGGCAGGCTGCCTCTGCTTGTATGAAGAAGTGCCCTTGTTTCCATTCGTGCCAAATCATTTGGAGGACAAGCAGCTTCCAAAGGAAAGTTGTTCAGCCTAGGCAGGTTGTGTTGCTATGGCTAGGGAGAAGGTTCATCGACATGTAAAAAGGGTGCACACATGAGATGCGGGATGATGGTGGAAAGAAGGAAAGGATTCAGTCCCTTTACAAGAGCACCATCAATCACTCTTAATCATCGGTCTGTGTCCTTGAAGAGCTGAGGTTCGTGCTTGACAGATGTTTGGAATGCCCACATTTGCTAGCGAGGCAATGTTCGTATTTATATTTCTGCAGATTTTATAAATCACTAGGTTTTCAACATTCCACCATGTGTTATCGCATTTCTATACCTTGCCTTGTTTGCTCAAGAGACCAGCCATTAATTATATACAAAATAAAATGTAAGTGTAATAGAAATATTCAGAAACCATTAAGCCAACTGAGAAACTGAGCGATGCAAAGTGACAGTCCTTCCACAACACGGGCCTAGCACAATGTGTCTGTCATAAGCAAACACTGAGCACGAAATGAAATCCAAACACAGTTTGTCAAATGGCTGCGGCCAGTGCATTTTAGTGGTAAACATGACACTCAAACATTGTTTGTTCTCGTTTTAATGGATTCTTTCATTTTTAAAGAGAAAAAGTGTAAACTTGTGGGGTAATCTCAATCTTGCTTTGAAATTGCATGACTAATGCTTTCACTAGGCTCTATATCAGCAGCTCTGTTTATTCATTCAAATTTGACTCAAGGAATGCCTCCTGAACGCATATCTTTAAAAAAAATTTGTGCACATAGACACTGGAATGAAGTGGGTGTAGCATTATAACTGAAAGTCATCATAAAACTGTGTTTTCCATGTTCATATGCTGCTCTATCCAATAAAATGTTTTGTATGACATAGTTCCACATGCATTCACAATGGTGTGTCCTGCCCACTAGCCCAGGAGGAAAGCTATTGAATGGGAAAGACAATTTAATTTATTTAAAATTATATGTGTAAGCCGTATACAGTCTTCTCTAGGCAATAGGGAGCTTCCAAACCCAAGATGTACCCAGACCACACACAGCACAACTGTAGTTTCAGCAGTTGAGAAAATATTTCTCACCAATAAATCACTGAACCTTGACTTTCCTGATTGCATTGACCGACACTACCTTAAAACTCCATCTTAGGGCAAAATAATGATTATACAGTTTGGTCCATTTCTCTTGTCCCTGCTGGGAGTGAGAGATTACTGTTTTGGGCACTTGTGCTCCAAGATTGCTGGCTGGACATCAGAGGAATCAGGATCAAAATTTGAAGCAGAACTGGGGGGACTGGAAATGTGGCTCTTGCTGAGACACTGAGATGAGAGAAGCAGAGACTAAGTGGGCAGGCAGTCTTTGACATAACCAGGTTGTACAGTTGGTGGGAGGGGACTTGGAACAGGGAAGTTTCTCAGAGCCAGGTGAGGGGGGCACTGTTCGTGACCCCATGATACCTCACCAGCAAGGAGGGTGGCCTAATTAGAGGATCAGCTAGCTGAGAGGAGGTTTGGCCACTTTCAGAAGGTCCCTCCTGAAGGGATGGGGTCCAGGCATGCTCATAAGGAGAGTTCATGGAGGTGAATACTAAATTGGATTCAACATACTGCATGCTCAGAGATTCATTCTGGGTGTTTTGTGCTTTTGATAAATAAAGACTCCTTTGCAAGGAAAAGGTACTGTGACTTTTAAATGTGCAAAGAAATATCCTGGCTCACATCAGTCACCAATATGCTCTGCACTTACCAAGTACCACCTACAGTATCAGGGATCTGTAAAATAGTCATAATATAGTGATGTTCAGACACACTGGGAGCTACTGTATGTACTGGGAACCCACCTTGGACTTAGATGGATCCATCTAAAAATAATCAAATACCCAGGTTCAGCTCACACATGCAGTCCAACTAGTCTTTTGCATCTGGTTCCATTCAAGCATCCCCAGAGACGAAATACATGTAGAAGAGGGTAATAAGTAGATTCTAATGGTCCGTACCTATATGAATGTCTTCTGTAATTTCAGTTACTGCTATTGCCCACTTTTGGGAGCTGTGACAATAATTTACATTGCAGCCATGCCTTTAGTCTGAAAAACAGTCATAGTGGTTCTGGAGTATCACAGAATCCTGGACAGAACTTCCAGCGATGGTGAGCTCGAATCAGGACCATGGAACATAATCCTGTGACCACATAAAATTAGTTATGCATTGGGTTGGAACAAACGGCAAGACTTATGTCCCCAGTAGAGAATCTTCCCCTGAGGAAGAACTAGGTCTCTCGGAAACTTAGGGCATCCCACATCAATTATGGTCACCGGATCAGGTACAGGCTGAGCCCTCAGGGGAGATGGTTGGAAGGCCAACCCTGCTGCAAGAAAGAAAATTCCACCTATGAAGCAGAAGAGGCACACTCCACTCACCCCCAAAAGCATCATCATCATCTCAAACAGGCCAGCATGGCTCCTATATAAAGGAGCGCTCACATGTAAAGGTCTGCTTTTGCCTACTGAAAAACAGCCTTTTGAGTAGTATTCTGGCCCAGAGAGCTATAATGTACCTGGGAGAAGCTCAGCAGGCTCTGGCAATAAAAGCCTTCAATGGCAGCCTAGCCATTGCTGTTAGTTTGGCTTCAATAATATTGCTTGGACCTTACATGTGCCTGATATATCTGCCAGTTGGACTCCTCCTTCGGGACTGAATAATGCATTAAATGCCTAACCTTCGCCTGCTTACATGATCATTTCTGCTTTAGATTGACCAGCGTATCTGACTACTTAACTGCTTATTGATCACTTGTCTACTACTTTGGCCAGTTGTTCTGCCTTAGTCTAATTCCCACTGGACTGAAACAATTGTCTTTGACCATTTGCCTATTTTGTTACTCCCTAGATTCTGCTTCAGCCAAAGCAGGACAGCTTTACAGCCAAGCCAGGTGAGTCTTCCTGAGTAGCCCAATTCCTCAAGTGCTGCATCTGGTGTGTATTTCAATGTCATTGTTTTTTGTTGAGTTGCGGCAATATGGGGAGAAACAGATGATCATTTATGGGGAGTCAGAGCAATGGCATCTTCTAGGGATAGGATGTAAGATCCGAGGTATACAACACAGCTTGAGAGGATCTGGGAACCAGTTCTGACACTTCCTCTACTAGAAACCTCAGTGTTAAAGGACACTCAGTCTGGGCCATGTGGATGGCAGAGGAAGAGAAAACAGCTTCATGGAAAGAAGTAATCTGAGGGAGTAACTGTGGGAAGTTAAATGAGTAGTAGGAGGAGTGAAAAATGCCTACTTCATATCCACATTGATAAAAAAATGGGCTCACCCCATCACGTTCCTTAACACTGATGTGGGTTGATTTGAACAGACCCAGAATTAAATAAGTGAGTGAGCTGGCATCGTGTGTAGTTAAAGCCTATATTTTAGCACTGGAATTGGTTTCCCTTTTTCCCTTTTCCTTCTCAGGTCAGTCAAGAATAAAGGGCCCTGTGACATGAGCTTTGAAGGACTAGAGGCCATCTCATTGAATGTGTGAAGTGGTCTTTGAAGTTGATAGAATATGCCTATGGGTCACAATGCTGGACTTACAATAGGGCTGAAAAAGAGTAATGGTGGGGTAACCTTGTTTAGAAAACTTCCTATTCCCTGTGTATCACTCAAAATGTCCATTAACTGTTATGCTAGGACTCTAGAAAAGAACGTGCCATATAGCAGTGGGTAGTCTGTGGCACTTCACAACTCTATAGCAAATGCAAACCAAATTGTTTGATTTCCCCCTCATACTTGCTTCCCTATGAAACAGAACATGCAGCTGGAAATCCCATTACAAACTTCAAAGATTTGAATACAATGCAGCAGGGCTTTTCAATAACGAATTGTGCAGCGGTGAAATATTTCATATTTATTTAATAGTGCATTTACCATTGCTGGAATATAGGCAAAGGTATAGAGAAAAGGTTGTATTTGATTTTGATTTTGTTTTCATTCTAAGGCCGAAAGACAGAGTGTGACTCTCTATGCAAAAGATAGGTGCAACTTATTCTCTGACAGAATACAAATGTTTGCAATATGTATTATTTTGACATATATATATAATTTTAAAATTTATATTTATTTTTTTTAAATTGGAAACAATTTAAATAAATAGTGCGAAAATTAATTAACTGCTTGATTACAAAAAGTGGTGCTTTTACTTTGATAACATTCACTCTGTTTTACTTTATGTCTTCTCTGGAACACAGTAGTTTTACTTTCCTAAATAGGGCTGTTCAAAGCGCCACTCCACCACCTCCAACCATTTCAGTAGTCCTCTACAAAAAGTTTTTTTTTAAAGTTTGCAAAACTAACCACATGTTTCAATTGATCAAATCTGCCAAATATGCCTCATATGGATGAGGATGTACTTTTTAATGGATGTACAGAGCAATCCTGTAAGTGTCTACTCAGAAGCAAGTCTTACTGTGTTCAATGACACCTCTGGGGGGATGGCTGTAGGGTTGGGAATGTGAGAATCATTTCCCCATTCAAGATGCCCTTTTAAAAATGATTTATGTTTTGGTGCTTCCTCTGAAATCAGCTCTCCTGCCCTACCAGGAACCTACCGTTTGCTTGAAAGCTTGTTTTAGCAAAAAACTGTAGCTCCTTTAAATTAGAAAACAGTACGTGAAAGAATGCCTGGAAACAGTGTCTAAGCGTTCCTAAGACTGTTGTGTGATCAGCTCATTTGGACCTGAAGGGAAAATAAGACATGTAAATTTATCTCAAAAATATGCGAAGAGAGTACATTCTAGATGTGGACTCTCACTTAACTTCCATTTTTAAGTTCCATCCTAGATTCATCCTTGCATAGAAGAAAGCCTTTATATCTGGTTTGGGGGTTTCCAGAAATGAATAATTATACTTTACAATGTGTTCATATGGCTAATATGGTCATACAAGAGAGAGCACTTTTCACTGGCTGCAATGAAAATAAGTTAGGGTTTTAGAATATAGATACATGTTGTCTGGTGAAAAAATATCATAATTAAGCGGAGAACTGAAATAGGTCATGTACTGTTTCTCTGGACAGAGCTGCACATTTAATAAGATGTGTTGCTTTCCTTACCCCAGTTATCAGAATGGTATTTCTGCATTCACTGTTGGACAGTGAATTTCCAGAGGCCTAAATTCATATTATGAAGTTCCACAACCCTTACAGCTGTTTCAAAGCACCCTCTGGACCCAATATGCCTCCAGGAATATGTATCATTTCTCACACACTGCCAACACCTCAGTCTACAGTATCAAGTTATCTTAGGTTTAAGATATCTTAAACCTAAGCCAGATAGTGTCAAACCATAGTTTTCCAATTAGTACCTATATTTAGAGACATATGAGAAATTAATTTTTAACCAGAATGTACCCAATTCACACCTCCTGTAACACAATCTGCAGTCAAAGTCTGTACACTTCTGAGTTTCTGATGGGAGAAACACATTTGTTGTGAACTGCCCAGAAAGCCTCAGCAATTGAGCAGTACAGAAATGAAATGTACATTAGAAAAATGGTGCTTTGGGAACCTTTGATCCTTGGAAAAAACCAGCACGCATCTCAAAATAGGCATAATTTGGAGGGAGAGAATACAAGCAAATATGCATGATTATTCATGCAAAAGAAAAAATACTTGGCTCACAATATGATATGGATAGGACTAGGAATAAACTTCATGGTGGGATTCAGAGAATGTCAACAAGTATTGTTTTCTTATGTGCACTTCCCTAGCTAGAAGGGACTGGTGGATCCAGTGCCAGTGGGAAAGGATTTTTCAGCCAGAAGTTTAAAGTAGTTGTGCAACATGCTGAAATCTATCCCCAAACTAGGTTCAGGACCATAGTGAGCTCCTTTAAAGTTCAGACTGAAGCCCAGAGTGGATATATTGCCCCATTGATGTTGGCTCCACCACTGTCCCTAGCTAAAATCAGTGAGAATGACTGCAAAGCAAATCAGGACAGTGCCTGTTGCAGGCAAGACTTCTCATTCCATCTGCAGGAAAGAAATGGAAGATGTTGCCCTTTTATAGTACTCTTACATTTCATACCATAGCCAAGGATCAATTCTAGGAAAAATAAGACAATGTGTTATGCAACACAAACAGTAAGGAAGACACATTACAATAGCTCTTAACCCAAAAGTACTACTTTCCCATCAGTCTTGTCTCCCATGTGAGACAAACCAAATACCCAGAGAAACGTTCTTATCATGAACCACTACTTGTGTCTACACAGAAGGCAGTCCCATGCAATTCAACGGAACATCCGTACTAAGTGCATATTCAGTTATACCCAAAAACATCAAAACAACCCCTCGGTGTCTAGGAGTGCAAGAGTTTTATCAGAGCAAGCAGTAACTAACAGGATCTGTAAGAAGTTTGCAGTCCAAATCCTGTTTCATGTACAGATTCTCTCTTTCTGCCCAAAGACACCAGTTGTCATGATATCAAAGGAAAGATAGCAAGAAACTAAAGAGGTTTTTTTATGTAGCTCAGCCAGTTTCACAGGAATCCCAGCAGAGATTGAGGTCTCATTCTGAGGCTCCCTAAGGCTCACGGGAAAAGCTAGGAACACCAGATGGCAATAGACTCAAGCATGTAAAGCCCTGTCCAGTAAGCAGAGTCTAGGCTCAGTTGGCAAGATCAGATTGGGATCCAGCTAAAAGTATGCAGATAAAGGCACAACAGGCAATATGAAGGCAGAAAAGACAGAAATCTGTACAGATGCAAGTGGGTTCTGCTGGCTGGAAATCTTTTATCCTAGGATAATCTATTCCTAGGATAATAGGAATAGATTATCTCAACAGGGAGCTAAAGTCAGCTGAAGACTTATATAGGCTGAGCAGATGTCTGGTCAGCTCCACCTCTCTTGGAGTTGCTGACTGAACTGAAGAACCTTCATCTGATGGTGTAGTCTGAGATTCCAGGAAGGCTGGGAAGATGGAAGTTATTCCAGAATGTCATCCTTTTGAGTCAGAGGTTGGTGGCAGAGCTGTGTCCTCTGGACAGGATGACTCTTAATAAAGACACTGACTGTCAGACCTCTGAGAAGATAATATATGTCTCATTCTCATCTGAATCCTCTACTGCACACTGGAACATCCGAGATGCAATTTCTTCCATTCAAATACCTCACCTGACTAGATCGTTAACAGATACGTATGCAAGGAACTTGGGGTGTTCCAAGGAGAAGCTTGGGTTTGAGTTAAGACTCAGGTTAGGGTTGGAGTTTGGGTGCTTTCAAAAATGTCAAAGGTTGATTTACATAGAAGTGTAGCTTTAGTATGAGTTCAGCTGTCTGGATAGATACACAATAGAAAGAAAGATATTAGAAAGATATTATCTCTCTTATAACTCAGCCCATAAAGTGCTAGCTAGCTATTTATAAGGTGAAGACTGGACCAGGCTTGTGAGTACTGTATAAAAGCTGTGTTCCGCTAAAACATTTTCTCACATAGTATGAATGTGGAAGCAGCAAGTGCATTCAAAGAAGAGAACAGCTTTCTTGTTCCATTTGCAGACACTGCATTTTTGTGTTCCATCCCATTAGAAAATTTAAGTGTCCAACATAATGAGCACCTATTCATGTCTAAATCACCACTTTTCAGAAATCTACTTACTATCAAATGAACACTTATTGTATGGTCAGAGCTAAGAAAGCAACTTCACAAATGTTTGTCTTTCCTAGTGAAACATGAACCTACATTAATGGACAGTTATTCTTGCAATGTAGTCACATCCAGTATTGTAAACAGGTTCAAAATTGCAATTGCACCTGGCATAGTAAATATTCTGTTAACTTATTACAAAAATGAAAGAAATTCTAGTGTTGTGCTAAATGCTAATTTTGTCTGCACACTAGATTTATTTGGCACTGGAAGTTAATGTCCTGTGAAACCTAACTTTGATTTTGTTCACTTTTGCTGCTCATATGCATTGCCATATGGTCATAGTGCCCTTGATTCCAAGCATTTGGTTCAGAATGGTTATCATCTTCAACATTTCAAGCTAAAACATTGAGTACATGACAGAAAAGGTACCAAGTGCTCTTAAAAGGTAGTATCTTTTAATCACATGCTACGTATTGTAATTATGCATTCATAAACAAGTTACTCAGAAGTAAAGCTCACTAAGTTCAAATGGCATTTAATTCCAAGAAAGATTGTCCTAATGGAATCTTTTTCCTAACTTCAAGATGGAGTGACTGCTTTGGTTGTGAAAAGCTTTCATTTATTTGTCGTCTGTGTTTAAATCAGTGTCTCAAGATAGGTACTTCTACAGTACCATAGAATGCAATGATAGAGTTGGATCCTAAA
Organism: Varanus komodoensis; assembly: GCF_004798865.1. Classification (NCBI taxonomy): domain Eukaryota; kingdom Metazoa; phylum Chordata; class Lepidosauria; order Squamata; family Varanidae; genus Varanus; species Varanus komodoensis. The sequence continues at coordinate 11,858 of NW_025335596.1, read as the reverse complement.
AAAGCTAAGGGTCTTGAAATAATGATTTCCTACCCACTCCTGTTGTAGTCAAATGCTGCCATGAAACCAGCTATAGTACATGATGAATACTAATAGTACAATCCTATTCATGTAGAGACAGAAAAAATATCCCGAACTCTGCACCTTTGAGATTTGTCTAAACCTAATCCTCACGCTAATATAAACTTATGCAAAACTCAAGAAACCCTGACCTCAGGCTGTAGGTTATTCTGTGTGCTTCCAAGGTTTTAAAGCAAACCTGACAGAGTCAAAGAAAATAAGATGGCAGAGGCTGGACAACAAGCACGTGCACACACGTGTGTGCAAAGAGAGAGAGAATATAGAAACTCTGAACTGTGGCACAGTTGAAAAGTCAGGAAGCAAAGGTGAAGATGAGTTAGTATAAACATAGTAGGGAACAGTAAATAGAAGAAAATATAGGATACTACAGACAGGATATTTCATTTTCTTGCAGGGAAAAATCCCTGACTTTTATAGTGACACATATGAACTGGATGTAGGAATAAAGAAAAGTTTGCAGTTGTATACACTTTCTTCCTGATAACCATATTTTTCCACTGGTTTTTTTCCTGGCTGTGGCAGGTTTAATACTCTCCCTCCCACCAGTTCAGTAGTAAACACCAGTGAAGTTAAACATTAAAGCTGAGCGGAACAACTTTCTCAGCATTTCTCAGTAGGGAGTAGAATACAAATGTCTCCCCAAAATTGGCTTAATGGTTGGAGGAAATGCTAAGGTAGTGGTTAGTGTTAACTTTTAAATACAAGGTAATCAAGGGTAATTTTATTCACCTCTCTCTTTCTTTTACTTAAAAGAAAAGGTATTATCACTGTATCAAGTGTCCCGGAGACAAAATCATGGAGGGGGAAGGGATCTTGATCCAGTCCAATTCCTTGCTTAGTGCAGGTGAGAAGACGCAGGATGCAGCTGCAGTGCACCTGACTTTTGGCTGACCCACCTCTGATTACATTCCTCAAGTGAAGGAGAACCCACCAAAGCAGTCTGTTTCATTGCCCAACAGCTCTCCCCATTGGGAATTCTCTTTTAATCTTAGGCAAAATCCGCTTCTCTGCAATTTCTACCCACTGGCTCTATTCTATTTTCTATATATTATATTTATATCCCACCTTCTTTCTTTTCAAGAAATTCAAAGTGGATTACATAATTCTCCTTCTCTCACTCTTATCTTCACAACAGCAACCCTGTGAGGAAGGCTGGGCTGGGAGTCTGTGACTGGCCCAAAGCCACCCAGTGAGCTCCATGGCTGAGAGGGACTGGAACCCAAATCTCCTGAGTCCCACTCTGGCACTCTTAACCACCACACCACACTGGCTTTAGTTCTAGCCTCTGGAACGACTGAGAGTAATGACCTCAGGGACCTTGGGGACAGTGCCATGCTATGACATAGTAGCATGTCCAGCGGGGTAATTAGAAGGGGAGGGAATTCCTGAGCTGTGAACAATAGGCTAGTTGTGCTATCATTCTGTAATATTCGTCAACTGGGTCTTTTTAGTGTCATTGAAACATGTTTTGAAATTATGTAATATAGGACTACCCTGTATATCCCACCTCACCTTAAAAACACCCATGTGCTTCAGCTTCTGCATGCATGTACATAACTTTTTAGTTATAGGGGTGTCCCTCCTTCCTAGGAATGGTGAAACTCTTCGGTCAGTTCAATTCAGAACTGGGCTTATGAAATGATGTCTTTGGAAACTATTGGAACATAGCTCAGTTTTTTTCTGAGCCCAGATTGGATCCAGTCGATTTGCCAGCATGATGAGACTGTAAATATTTTGATACAGTGCCTGCAAGAGTGGCTGTTACCATGACTGAGATATGTGTACTCCAGGCAGAGTCCCATCAAAACTAAGCACATTTTAGTCCATTGATTTAAATGGCAGAGTTACACAGTTGCAATCACTCTATCAAAATGCTTGTTACTGCGGTAAATAGAGTGCAGACTGGAATAAGTGCTATTCACAGCTATGTGCGTGTTAAAAGTAATGCATAGTTGAAATGAAAATAAAATGGGTTTCTCACAAAGGCTGCAGAAGTGAAAACAAATATCACTTTTCAAAGGCACTAAACTAATTCAAGAGTTTATTTCCTCTGACAGACCCTCGAATCACAGTTCACACTCTTCAAGAGCTTTCTTTTCAATAATTCTCTTTGGCATCCTCAACTTCACTTAGTCTGCTTCAGCAACTTCCACTAAAGTAGAACAGACACTGCAGCTGCCTTCCTAAAGCTACTTATTTCTGAGTAATCATCAATAAGTGACACAACTGTTTCCACAGAAATTGTTTCCAGGATGTCTGCTGGAGTGACATGGAGTTAGGTTGCCACTGCTGCATGATTATCTGCTGTCAACCTGCCACATATTACAGAATCCCACCACTGCTGATACTGAGAAAAGAAGGACTTTGCATAAGGTAGAATATTTTAGTATAGCTTCTTCACAGTCGCGCTAAGAGACACCCACCTGGATTTTACTGCATATTCTCTCTCATGTTCTTTAAATGCCAAGAGGTAAATGGAATACTGATAGAAGCAGCACATATTCTGTGAAATGAGTGTGTAGGACACAAATGAAGATTTAAAATATGGAAATGTGCTAAAAACCACTAGCAGTTACCACCTGGCTGAAATATATTACTGAAGCCATCAAGCTATCAGCTCGCCATTAGAGGTAGATGTCTCTCAGGCAGCTATTTGGAGAGGAGTTTTGCTGAGCCAATAAAAGTCAGTAGTGTTGACAGTGTGGAAAACTAAAACACGTCATTATTTAGAGAGAACAGCTTTGAATTCTTGGCAACAAAGTGCTCGGTTTTCATATATAACGTAAGATATGTGCCGTGGTTATTAAAGTGGCGAAATCCTGATCTCAAGAGGGCTCCTGGGCCATTAAAACTGCAACAATAGAAAAACGGAGTAGTTGTTTTCGATTGACTGAAGCTGCACTGTCTTATTTTCTTCCTGCCATGCAGTCTCCAGGGACGTAATGGGAACCAAGCACTTTGAGACCCAGTACTGGTAACTCCAATTTTAATAACGCATGCCACTTGTTAACTTCACTTGCATCACATAACAGCTACCCCAATACATTTGATAAAAAATAGATATCAAAACCAGATGTGATTGAACTCTTAAGCCTTCTTAACTTGGGCATATATAGGAATTGAGTAGGAAAAACTTGATGTGATGGGCCCAGAATATCTGATGGATCTTGTCCCATACAGATTTGCTTGGGCATTTAAATCATAATTATGTTCCTGTCCACTGGAAGCAACTGGGCATAGGGTGCAACTGCAGTGGCATCATATCCTTCACACACACACAACATGTTCACTTAGTAGCTAAGCTGATGCCACTGAGGTGCAAAGTGAAACCATTTGATTTTCTCAGAATTTGGTTTGATTCCTGCAATTTTGTTTTTGGACTTGGTGCTGGTTTATAACGATCTTCAGAAATATCATGGGCTGCATAACAAGATCAGGTAAATGACTTGTTATGCAGCCCATGATATTTATGTATGTAAATACAATGGACTCTTCCAGTGCTGAGAAACTGGATACTGAAAAAAGTCTTAGTATGGTTCCTTCACAAAGCTTTGCAACCCATAATATCCTCCTGGGCTAGCAGAAAAGAAACTGTGGCTCATTTGTATGGCTGCCCAGTCCAGCCCAGTCCAAACATTTCTGCCTGTTCCCGTTAGCTTGTTGCCTTTGCCCAAAAATCTTGTTAAGAGCAGACAGTAGACAGAGGCCCTGAAACTAGGCAGGGGAGCTGAAAGATGCAGAGAACACGAGGCATGAATGTGTAAGTTACACATATTGGCAGCAAAAACAGATCAGCAGGGATCATTTCTAGCACTCACAGTTGCTCAGTCTTTTCAGTGCTAGCCAAAGCAATAACTTCCTGCTTAGATCTTCTAGCTGGCAAGCCAGTTTTGCCTTTTTAATTTTTATTATATTAGAAGCAGTCAGCGTGAGCTTAGGTGGACTCTGGGGTATGGTGGAAGACAGGAAGGCCTGGATGAATGTTGTCCATGGGGTCACAATCGGTCAGACGCAACTTCACAACTAACGACAACAACAACAATTGTTCACATTGTGGTGAATAGAAAAGAATACAAATCCAAGCATCTACGTACATGCATTCGGAAAAGCAGAAGATCAATAAACAGTTTTAAGCGATGGTACTCCTCCCTCCCTGCCCACCAGCCCAGTTCTGACTTTCCTTCTTGGGACAGAAGGAAAAGGGAATGGCTCCTTCATGGATCTAGCAGGAAAAAGGGGAAACATGATGGTTACACATCTTAAGACTACAAAAAACCCAGTTCCACATTACCCTTTTTCACATAAGAGTAACCTTAAGTAACCCCATCCTTCCCTAGAAGTATCACCCACAGAGACCCAGCTGCCACTAGTGAAGGTTAATTAGGATTTTGGAGGGGAAAGATTAACCACATATTTTATTGTATTATTTTATTTTATCTGCATTCTGCTGTTCCATGGAACCTAAGCAATTTGGCAGGCTGAAATCACAAGCATCCTCAGGAACAGCTAGCAAATGTAATGCTGGATGAGAAGAAGCTCAGTGGGAGCTACCACAGTGGGCACCTGGAGCCGTCATACTGCTGACCTCTTTCAGTCAGCTATCAAGATGGAAGTGGGAAGTGCGATTGCTCTTGGCCCATGGCAATTGATTCACCTGGTAGTCATGGGATCAAGATCCTCCAGCTTTCCATTGCATAGCAGAAGACTCTGATGAGGACAAGCCACAGAGTCTTTTCTTAGGTGTAGGACAGTCAGTACCCTATTCAGGCCCTGTCATTGTCCTCTAGGGTTCTTCAGGCATATTATCCTCTGTTTTCCCAGTTTCACTGGAGACTGAGAATACAAAATTAGAGGACAATTCTTTAGTTAGGTCAGTTCTTACAGGAAGTTCTGAAGATCTTTGAAGAGAACAGCTTGGGGAAAGATATGGCTCCTATATGACAGGTGTGTGTTACATGATCTTGACTCCTGCCACTGAAGCAATAAAAATGTTGCTCCATGAATTCTTTCTCCAATTTTAGCAAGGCTAGCAGGAAATCTCAAGGGACCTTAGGCCAGCAAAAGGGAGATACGTGTTTTTGGTTTTAAACCAAGCTTTTACATTATTGGCTTTTAGCTGACTGATTTTTGGGCGTGTATAATTTTTGTAACTCTGCTTAAGCATAATAATCATACTTACACTATATAATTGACTTAAATAAATTAGTCAAAGTAATGCATGGATTTGACTAAAATGGTAATTTGGCAGTATATAATCCATGGCAACTAGCAAAATGGACTTTTTGCTTTGCTAAGTGGATTTTGAAATTTTCTACTTAAGAGTACCTTATTTTGAGAAGATTGCCATTTAGATTCATTTCAATGTATTTCAGGGTGTGATTATTAAGGCTGCAATTCTATGCATGCTTACTTCAAACTAGGTCCCACTGAAATCAACTTCTGAACAGATATGTGTAGCAAGGGGAGGGACAGCAACATTCACCCAAAGACCAAATCCTATTTCAGAGAAGCTCAGGGGTGAATTCCACCGGTCAGTAGGGCGTGATGGCAATGATGGTGGCATCTGCCAGCCTATTGTAGCCTAAACCTCTTACTGCTGCCAACTAAGCCTTTTTAACAGTGTTTGTACACCACTCCATATCTAGGCAGATTTGGATCGATGAATAGTGAATAACTAAAACAGATAAAAGAGTAAAAACAGTACATTAAAAACAAGGCTTTTTGGAATGGAATTGGTGGAGGATACTGCACAAAAGCTGGAAACCCATCAGATCCTCAGTGGTCAGGAGCAAGGAGGTGTAGACATCTGGGAAAACCTGAACAGCCCGACTGGGATTGCAGAAGGGTTGAATTCATCCTTCCCACCCTTCATGTATAGGGTCATTTGCTGTACGGACACAAATTTCCAATATTGGAAGTATTTCACCAGTAACTTATCCTGGTTCACACATAGCTGAGATGGTGTTAGTACTGGCATAGTAAAGCAGTAGCAATGGACTCCCTTTCCTGTACCAAGTAGATACCATTAGTTATGAATTACATGCTGCATATGAAGGACCAATTATGTAGAGGACAGATCCACGTGAGCATCCTCTCTAAACAGGAGGTGGCAGTGTAAACTAGAGCTTTAGCCAATTGGCTCTTTGTCTAGAGCAGCCAGTTCAAAGGCATCATAATTCTGCTCTTGTTCATCCCCGCTGACCCCTGCGGAGTTGCACCATTTAATGTCGTCAGCAGAACGGAATATAAGAGGGCAGTCATCTCGAGATAAAGGCAGCCCCTGAACTCATCAGCTTACAGGCATCCAGTGCAGAAAAGGAGGTGCAAAGAAGGCAGTCTTCAATTCGCTGCTCCTCTCCCTTTGCATTTTCGCTAGGTGGCTGTTTTCAGCCTTCTAGCAATAGTGTATCAGATGAGCAGGGAAGGAGTCTGAAAAGCCATCAGGATAACTCTTATCCCGTCTCCTTCAGGTCATCCCTCCCTATCTCCTGAAATGTCTCCCGGGCTGCCTCATAGGCCATGACCCCAATCTTGGAAAGCACAGTTCTTTCTATGCCAGCTGAGAACAGTGGGGAGATTGGATCTCCCATTGCCCTGGGCAGATTAGAGTGCCATTTCCAGCCTCGAAGCTGGAAAGCCAAACTTTCCCAGGTTTATTCCCTTCGTGTATTTTCTCTGTGTTATGTCAGGATGACCTTTAAAAGAACCCATTGTTTCTGTCATCTTTAAGAAAACCTGTTGCTTCTTTTATAAATAAGAAAAGCTTGTATTTCTCTGTTTTCAAGGACATCTCACAGAGAAAAGGGAAAAGAACAAAGGCTTCTGCTTTCAAGTATTTGTTTTGCTCAAACATCTGAGGCAAGATTATTATGTTTCAGCTTCCTATGGGGAAATCTTCCAACAATTCAATTAGACAATCTAAATGAGGTCAAATATCTTTCAGGATTGTCGTCCCTCAGGGAAGGAAATGCAACTCTAACATTATTATATTCTGTTTGTGGCAGTGGTGTCTCACCGGAAATACTGAATGTCTCAGTCTTGGAAAAGGCAGGGGAGAACAAGCAAAGGTGTGCATGTGAGAAAAAACGGGGACGAAGGATGGAACAAGAGGGATTTGGCTGCATCCTGCTCATGAATGCATTTGCTCAGAGCTGAATTCACTGTGGCTTATCCTGTGAATCAGATTGTCCTCTTGGCCTCAGCAAAAAGGTGATGAAATGGCCACTGCCAGAACTCAGCAGCTGCCATGAGGAAGTTGTCATTTCTTTTTTGCTCCAGTTGCAGCTGCTTGCAAAGTCATAGCAAGTCAGTGATGAATAACTGCAATTTTGCAGCAATATCTGAGGAATCAGAAAGGTGAGAGTGGAGCAGCATGTCCTCTCCCCTTCCTCACCCATTTTTCTTTTCTTCCAATACAAAGAAGGAGGAAAACAAAGATCACTTTCCAAGGCATGGTTGAAAGGGGGTAAGCCCATTAGATTTGGTGACAGATGCAGCACATGGATAGTGCCGAGGTGCATATATAGATAGGGTGCTAATGATTATTTATGAATACCTACAACAGCGATTGAGTAAAAAAGCCTAACAAAATATGACTCTTTCTGACAGTGTGGCATTAATCTGTTTTCTTACATGAATTTATTTGAACTTGATAAAAATTGGAGGATTAACAACAAAAAAAGAAACAGAGAGCTGGTGGAACAAAACGGCAGAAGCACTCATTTTTTTGCAAGCAAGTCATATAAATGTGGAGTTATTTCCTATATCATTATTACTGCAGTGGCACCACATTAATATGACTCTGCAGCATACTTTATTTTAAAAGATAACCCTAAAAGAATAGAAAGTTTCATTTTTGAGAAGCTTTCTAACACAGAAAAACTCTAAATAGAAATCCTGCGAAAGGATGATTTCTAAATCAACTTTAGAAATCATCGTGATTTTTAAAGCATAGACCAGGATGCTTATATGCCATAGACAGTCAGAGTTCACATTAAAGGAAACAGGATGGTTGTTTTTGATCTGAATATGCAATGGAAGGCAGATTTAGTAAATATGCAACACTTCTCAAAATACAGTGGTGGAATAGAATATCATAAATATCTCTTTAAGTTAGAGGAAAAATATGCATGGACCATACCTTTGAAAGACAGGAACAGATGTGTTCAAAGCCCAATTTTCAGAAGAGGGCAGGTGCTTTTCAATTTAGAAGTGGATCACAGCTTTGAATTTTTAAATAAGAATGTCCAGTTAATTGCAGAACCAGATGAATCACCAGAAGTCTTGATCAACTGCATTAAACCTGGAACAGATGAGTGGAGTTCCAAGATAAACAATAATAAACATCATCAGCACAAAGAATAAATTTAATTGCTAAGCAGTCATGTACAAAGCTGTGTGAGTACAACTTATTCTAACAGCACACAGTTTCAAGCACAGATCAAATGTGAATGGCAAACATGAGCATCCCTGTCTGTTCCCTTCCAAAGTGAAAAGAAAGCTGATAAGAGACAAGAATAAAAATGGCATTTTAAAAAGCCAAGAAAAAAAAAAGAAATTCTATTAAAATTCAGAAAGAACATCTTCCCTGCCAATAAAAAGGACAAAATAATTCTTCCCTCTTGTCCCTATTCAGTTAATTAAAACATAAAGAAGTCAAAAATAAGTAAGCATTTTAGAAGGTATTTTAATTTGCTTAGACCTATTTTAAGTAGATCTAGGAAATATATGGAGGTATATGAAATTATGTAAGGGGAAATTGAAGAGGAAGAGAGAATAGAATTCAGGTGGGAGGCAGAAGCTGAAATGAAATAAAACATGGCCAAATGTCCAGAACTGTTTGTTTTATTCTATTCATTTATTGTAAGCTGTCCCAAGATGTTTGTAGGGGATGGGATAGAAAAGCTTTTACTGAATGAATGAATGAATGAATGAATGAATGAATGAATGAATGAATGACTTATCTACTTAAACAGTGTAAGCAATAACTAGCAAGCAAGGGCTTATTAGCTGAAATCCAATTCAACTTCTGAAGTAACAACATCAGAAACAAAATCAGCTACCCATATGCCAGTGAGAAATGATTTTTCTGTGTCACATAAAGGAAATGTCTTTAATCAAGTTTTATTGTATTTACCCCAGGCCATTACAAAATTAACAAAAGATATAGTGACAAATTAGGGAACTTTGGTAGGGAAATGCTTTAAAATTGAAACTCATAAAAGCTGAACAGTAAGTCTCTGGTTAGATACTTGCATGAAACCGAGAATAGCCTTGTTCAATATCAAGCCAAAAATCTGGTGGTAGTGGCAATAACTCAAACAAAAATGATCCACAAACTCTGCCAAATAGACTTGTGCAGGCTGGGTTGACTGTTCCTGAATTCCAAGTACATGCAAATTAGCTCTCCAAAAGAAGTCTCTAGATATAACACTGGAGTGGGAAGCTGCTATTGCTGTCCTCTAGGCTGGAACCCAGTCTTCCAATGTATGCAGTATTTACTCTATTGGATTAAAGCAAATATCAATAGAATCTACATATCCTTGGTGAGTTTTAATAGAACACTACATCATTGGCAACTGCCCAAACATTGATGCAATAACTGTAATGACATATTTTTCCAGAGCATCACGTCACTTTCACGCTCCTCTTTATAAACTTTAGCCAGACCAAACTATGCAGGGATCAAGCCTTTCCTTGCTTTCAAAGTAGTCATGTTTGAATTTTCTCCCAAAGTACAAGAAACTGGTAAATGAGTAAAAACATAATTAGTGCAAAGCTAATGCAAAATGTTAGGATAAACACCACACTCTTGAACATTCCTTAAAAGCTGAAAATCAGAAGTGGCACAGGCTGCAATCTGATCACATTGCCATCTTGACTAGAAGTCACGTAACTAATTCATAACATTATGGTGAATAACAGCCCTCAAAAACAATACTTTTCCAATTATCTGACTTTTCCAAGAGTATATTTTGCTCTTTCAGAAAAGCACTACAAATGACCCATGATCATCCTGGCACCTTCTGTTTACCTGTTGCATCCATAAATTCCCTCCCAATTCGACACCGTTAGAATTGATCTGACCACCAAAGCCACACTTAGGACCCAAGATTGGGTACAACCCAGAGCACTCATTCCACATCTGCACTCTATAAATTTCTAAACTAGGAATAATAGATGCTGTGTTGCCATCCCCACCACATATCCAGAATCTTCAATGTATGTTCAACCAGTGGTCTTAGAATTCCATAGTTAGGATATAATTCCTAGACAAGCCATTGTCATCTGATTTTAATCAATAATATTTTTCTGGTTTATACTTAAGTGGTCACATGTATCACAGATGTTCAAATAAAATTTATAACGTCTCCTATGAAGAAGCTTCTTAATGATAAAGTCAACCATTTTTTTTTCCAGTGTTAACCACATCATTGAATGTATTGCCAGTACTGTTCACATTTATCAAGTAGGGATTTATGAAGAATCTGGGGGCAGGGGCAGGATTCCTGGACTTGACTCCCCAGACTCCAGTGCATTCTGATGTGACAATGACCGCAAGTTCCTAGCAAGCACCCCTAGCATTCACACTGCATTCACCAGGAATCAAGCCCTTCTTCTCAGCCTTTGTTTCTGCTCCCACACATGATCCAAAAGAAAGTTGCCAGTTGCCCAGCCTTGATTTTGCAAGTGTTCCTGGACTTTCTCTTAGCTCAGCTCACTTTCTGAGGCTGGGCCAAACACAAGAGGAAGCCCATGAATGCTAGAGGACAGATTCCATGGAGTTTTGATGCATCCCTATCATAAAGTATTGATACACATACACACCCACTCACAGAGAGAGAGAATGAGAGAGTTTTGAAAATTAGAGGCATTCAGAAACCTAAGTTTCAAGAGAACTGTAGCTAAGCTCAGAAGATCAATAAACCTTTCTAGGCTGATTTTAATCACTAGTTTTAACAGTTTTAATAGAAAAATAGAATAATTTAGAAAACTTTGCTCCAATGCATGCAATCTTGTGACTTCTAACTAAGGCACTTCACAGTGCTCCTGTCACACATGTAACATAGTGTTTCTTTACAGTCATATTTCAAAACAGAATCCAGTTTAAAATGTACAAATACAGAAATGGCACTCCATATTCCTCTTGGGTCAGGATAATCTTTCAGTTTTATTCTTCACTCCACCCCAAATCATTATTCAGCTGAGCATGGGCTGGACCTTCAGGCTCTAAATAATCAGGCATCTCACATTTATCCAAACACTCTGCTGATCCTTGGTAATTGTACAATTAACCGTTTCCTGGAAAACATTTTAGTTGCAACCATGAATTCCTTCACATCCACCTCTCAAAGCATCACTGCACCTGTGTCCCCCACACATCTTTCCTATTAGATCATCATCTTCTCCATCAACGGCACCAACTAAGAAGCATCTTCTGAAAGGCATGTATATTATTCATGGCGGCTAATCAAAAAGGTCCATATGCTTCAATGGACTAATGTCATTACAGGATTATGAGGTGAGACACAGAAATAACCAGATTGCACTGAGGACTTTCCTGGAAAATTGTCTGGAGGTCGGCTAGACGTACATCATAGAACGATATCTCCTCCTACACGCTGTCTCAAACTTCCGACTGGCTAGGTATAGCCTAAGAATAGCCTGGTCAGTATTCGAATGACATTTGCTACACGTGTTGCCGCGATAATGTTGTGTGTGTGTGTGTGTGGGGGGGAATCGAACAGCGAATCAACATCGTACTCCCGTGCATGATG
>NW_025335595.1:6913-11582 GCF_004798865.1 Varanus komodoensis | reverse complement strand
CTGCCCATGGCTCTCAGCAGTATCAGGTCCAGCAGGCCAGTGGCTTATGCAATCTTTTCATTAGAGGCAGGTTGATTGAAAGTGTGTGGTCAAAATGCGCCTCCTGCTGCAGAGATGCTGGCGCTGAAGACGAAGTCTCCCGGCCGGAAATACTTGCGTGGCTGCAGCTCAGCCCTGTGCCAGCTCCAGGGGCATTTGGCCCTCAGCCTCGCACAGGAGGCCTCTGGGAGGAGCAGCCGCAGCAGGACGAAGAGGGCCACTCTGCCGGCGCTTGGCACGGCCTCCATCCTGCCCCTTTCAGGCCAGTATAGGAGCATTTGGAGGAATATCCTTCTAAATGGACAAGGATCCCGGCCAGGCAAGTCTCCAGCCGAAGGAGGTGAGAATAGGTGCCTGCACGGCAGACTCCCCTGCAGCCCAGCCTCTCCCGATCCCTGAGAAGGACAGCAGGGAAGGAGGCGCCCACCTCTTTGTGCCTGGGTGCCAGACACGCCTCTGCCATCTCAGGGGGGCCTTGGGTGGTTCAGGGTGGTCCTGGGGGAGGGGGTCCCGTGAGGTTTGGAAAGAAGAGCAGCAATGCATGATGATTTCGATTATCATATGGCCTCATGGCTAGGGCACCTCTGCAGCTTCCTGACAACCATCTTCACTCCCATGTGCAAGAGAGGCCCGCTCTGAGAATGTGCCGATGTGGCCCATGTGAAGCAAGCAGGACCGAGGGATCTTTCCCTTGTTTGCTTTGCAACTGGCCCTCAACATTTGACCTTCTTCATCCCCCGTTTGCTATCCCCCCCCCACCCCACAAGTATTGCCTCTGCAGTGAGAGGCAAAAAGATTTTTATTCTGGATTTTGTGTGCATGCCATGGGAGAGTGAGAATGACAGGAATTCGCTGATTCATGGGGTGCAAGGTGCTGGGTGTGTGAGAGAATTTTAAGAGTTTTGGTAAATGGTAATTTGGTACCTTTTTCTACTGGAAAAAAATTTGGGAAGAAATCTGTAACTTTTGGAGTAAAGACCGGAAAAATATAAAAAGGGAGGTATAGTCTACCTTGCTAAGAGCACTCCCATTTTTGAAAGAGACGGTAACCGCAGCCTCTTCTCTGGCTTTGTTCCGGCCAACTGAATTCAGGGGGGAATTTGTGCTGGAAAATTTGGATTTCTTGACTCTGTGGATTTGGCTATTCCACAGAGCCAAGAAAAGGGGTGATGGTCTTGCAGGAAGGTACCACCACTTTGTGAGTATTGCAGAAGCGGAACACACAAAGCCTCTGAGCATGTACAGAGTTCAAAGTGCTTTGGGAAGTTTGAGCGACTCTACTGCCAGTTACAGGTTCTAAAAAGAAAGTATTCCAGTATCCAGAAGACTCTCAAAAGAAATCTGTATGCCTTGGGGGTTGGGGGGGGTTGCCTATCTGAGGCAAGGCATTTGAGGTCCTTTGAGTGTTGAAAGCTTGTATTTGCCTCAGGAAAATTTCTGCCTGGGAATGTTCCGGGTGAAAACAAAGACCCTTAAGCACTCTCAATGAGGAGCTAGAAGATTTCTTTTTTTAGAAAGGGTATCCTTCCAAAACGGAATGTAGTGAGGATGTGTCTTAATTATTCGTCTCTGCCATCAAGAGTTTTTCCTCTCCAATAAATTCCATTTTTCTATGCAACATGATCTGGGTATTATATATGTTTGTGTGTATAAGTTCTGCATTCTGAGTGTACCATCCAGTCATTGCTAGGCTACAACTGAATGACTGGGAGGGAACGGATGAGACTCTGGGGCTGTGCATGTGTGTTTGCGCATGCAGTGGAAAAATTTTCTTTCCAAATGAATGAGGCTACTTTTCCCTTGAGTTCAACAAAAAGTTGTTTTTCCTTTTTTCCTTTTGCAATGTTGCCAAATATTAATAATAGTGATATTACTGTAACTGTTGTTACTGTTATTGATGGTACTAGAAAAAAAATTTTTTCCTTATAGTAATCTTATTTTTGTTGGGGACTGAGCCCATTTGCCCGCCCAAGGGTGCGGGTAGCTAAGATGGCAAGTTCTCAAAACTTCTTTCCATGAACATGAGCACTCATATGTTCATCTAAATGCACAAGCATTAAGTGTTAGATGAAATGTGCGATAGTTCAGGTTTGTTTGTGTTAACAAAGGGTTGGTGCATTTAGTATGTATGTGGGAGAGTGTCATCACTAATAAGAAATTTGTAAAACTGTTCTCATTGTCCAGCAGGAAGCATATTTCTCTTTAGCCTAGGTAAGCAACAGGTTTGTGCAACACGAGTTCCACAAAGGGTTACTTTTGTGTACGTTTTTGCATTGTTTGGATTGATTTCATCAACCCAACCATTTTCTTCTTTAGACTATGCTAACAAGACTCAAAAAGGACAGTCTTTACATCTTGAGGTTTATCTCTAAACTCATGTGGATCTCTCTGCCACTGCCCCCAACCAACTTCTGTGAAGAAGTGGAAAAGCCTTTTTTTTTTTTTTAATTAACCTTTCCTTTGAGCAGCACCTTTCCAGGATCCAAACAGCAAAGCTGGCACCCCAGGAAAGAAAAAAGACTCCTTCCCTCTACAGCCCTCGAAGGAAAAGCCCTCCATGTCCCATGCTACTCCCAGGCTCTAGGAACGGCAGTGACTGATGGGAATCCATTCCTGTGTTCTGCCTTGCTCCATTGCATCATTCACAGGGAAACTAAGATCCAGGCAGGCAAACCGTGAGATGCAACTTCGGTACAGCTAGGAAGCTTGAGTGAAGCCTAGACCACAAAATCTCGAAGAATTGCCTGAAAGGGCAAGATGAGTGACTGAACTGGACATCAGGCCATTGCCTCACCCCACACGGCTCCCTCCTTGCAAAGCAGGATAACCCAAGTTTGCTGACCAGAAGGGATGGTGGCCGCAGACAGGATATTCCTCACCGTGAGGAGCTCAGCCCAGATGAGGATGAAATGCTTAAGGCTGCAATGGGTCAGAGGAGGCCTAGGGAGCAAAGGAACCGGGCCTCAAAATTGGGTAGCAAATCTTGGAAGAAGTGAGGGAGCAGGTGAGGATGAGAGCTGGCTGGCACTGAGGCCTTTGCAGCCAAAGGGGGCCAAAAGCAGCATGGAGTTTCCCAGGAGGACCCCTAACATTGGGCTTGCATACCATGTGCTTTTGGACTTTTTCTTTCTTTCTCTTTCTTGGCTGCTTCATAATTGTTTCCCATTTTTCCTACCCTTTGAACTCTCAGCAAATGCACAAGCCTCAACTGTTTGCAATAACTTTCTCATCACATTAATTTGGTTTTGAGATGGAAGCTGTTCTACGGGAAAAATACTTGGAACGGGACTTATCTAAACTGACTCACTTGTTTGAGTCACATAGCGAAGCTAGTGAGAAAGAGGGATCGTTGGGAAAATTTTTGTACATCTTGTATGAAAAGGGTTTCTTTTGTGTGCTTTTTTGCATTGTGGGATCAAGTCCTGTCCTCCTTCTGAAAACCAAGCTGTCACGGTGTAAAATGGCATTTACCGCTCCTTTTCTCTCACCTTTACCTGTGGGCTACTGTAGACAGGCCATTCAGCCCAAATACACTGTGTAAATAATCATGGTTGGAATTCCATTTACAAGGAAGTATCTTTTGACAGCCCAGAGGCTCCTTGGCCCTGGCCAATTCAGAATGTTAGCGTAGAAAGGGGCTTGATTTCATGCACAGTTTCAGTAGCTTGAATTTACCTGTCTAGGCTGACCTGGAGATTGGTTCAAGCTATTGAACTCAAGTGTCAATACAGGCAATTAGAAATATTGTAATTGCATTGTTGCAGAGTGATTGAAAGACATTTCTTTAACTATTCTGTATGTGACAACCTCAGAATCTTATTGTAACCTCCGCATTCTGTCAGCAATTGCCCTGTACCTGCGTGTGACGGGGAGTGTACAAAAACTCTCTAGTTGTGTGGAAGCTTTGCAGCAGAGATCATCTCTGCCTGCCCGGTAATGCATGCATTTTTGTGAGTACCACGGGAACCTTGGGGTAAATACAATAAATCCGCAGATGATCTGGACAGTCAGTCTTTCCCACGAACCTGAGTTGTATTCCCACTCCTCAAATTGAGATTCCGGGATTCTGACAAATGCACTCTCATTCTCACATGGCATACACACAACATCCAGTGCAAAAATATCTTTTTGCCTTTTTCAAACCCCACGTTCCAAATAATTGCAAGTTCAACAGGGGGAGAAAAACCAGCCAATTTGGGCAGAAATATTTATTCTTGGTTAACTGCAATCTGTCCTCCCCTGATTTTTCTCTCTTCCCTGTTGAACTCCAGCCTGCTACTGCTCAGGCTAATTGCTAAACACAACCATTTCAATTTCCAAAATTTTAACAGAAAATGTCCTCAAATATAAAAGAAAAACCTTTTTTTAAATCTTTCTTGGTATCCTTTCTGGATTCTTACTCTGAGAATTCTCAACAGTTTATACATTTTTTCCTATCTTTCATCTGCTTTTCTGCATGCCCTCCTGGAATTTCAAATGCAATTATTTAATCGCAAACAAGAATGAAATCTTCCTACCTAGGAGGGCTGGAAGGAAAATGGAAGTGAATGAAACTCTTGCAAGACATTAAAGCAGTTTTCCCATGGTCTGAGAAGGAAAGGGCCTGTATAAAAATGTTTCTATACAACCC
>NW_025335595.1:0-6833 GCF_004798865.1 Varanus komodoensis | reverse complement strand
AATTCCAGGGCCACACAATTCCTTCCTTCCCAGTTCTAGCTCATATAGAAAGAACGGGGGAAGGAAAGAATCACAAACACACATTTCCCTGATCATCTCCTTTTTCCCAGCCGGACTCAGCCATGCTTGGGCTCAGGGAAATGCCCTCATGCATCTGTTTCTCAGTCAAAGGAAGGTTCACACATCCTCACCTCAGGGGCGAGAACACCCATCCACGCCCTTGCTTTCACTGTGCCCTGAAGAGGAGAGATTGCTGCGGCTGCGTGGGGAGCTTCTCTTTCCTGAAGAAACCCCAAAACCCACCCTGGGCTATGCCTATCTCCCAGAACGGGGAAAACTTTAAAATAAAAACAGACAAGACAGAAAATACAGACAGCAACAATGAGCACAAGACTTTCAAAAACAGTGAACATAAATCTCTGCACAAACCCCAGTGCAAACATGGACTCACACGTGTAGATCAATCCTGGTGCACCAATTCCATATTAGGGCTTTTCTCCTCCACCATCTTGGACCAATCCAACCCGTATTTCATCTCCTTTGGATGTATTTCTTCCAGATGGTTTTGCAGGAGGTGTAGCCAATTATCATCATATGAGCCCTCTGGAGCCAATGTAGATTGGAATCTCTGAGTTAGGTTTGACCATGCAGTTTAACACAAAGAAGCACTTCTGCCACAACCCCGCAGGTGCCCCGCATGGCCCTCCTAAGCACCCCACATTCTCATGCAGAGGTGTCCATGGGGTAGTAAGCTGAGATTTTGAAGCGCCCATGCTGCCTGGGTGTCCACAACCAAAGCCAACGTGCAATGAGGTTCAAAGCCAGATCTAATTACATTGACCAGCCTGCAAAATGGAAGAGATGGCAAGTATCCGTGCTCTCACAATGGAGAGAATTTCGGCCGAACTTACCATCTCTCCCGCCAAGGATAAAGCTCCAAAAACCCACGATTGTGCCTTCATCAATAAATTTTCAGAAAATCCCATCATTCCGATTCATGTGGAGGAAATAAAACTTTGGTTCGTGGGAAAGATCAAGTGTCCAGAACATCTGTGGCTTTATTGTTTGGCCCATTTTCCCACGGTGGTCTCAAGATAATGCATTACCGGGCAGGCAGAGGCAAACTTGCTGCAAGGTTTCAATAGAACTACAGGGTATTCTCTACCCTCCTTGTCACATATACAGGTAAAGAGCAATTGCTGACAGAATGCAGATATTAAAAAAAGATTCTGAGGTCATCGCATTCAGAACAGATTAAGGAACTTCAGTCAATTATACAGTGTCATTGAGATTACAGTATTTCTAATTACAATTTATGGACACTTTAGTTGAGTAACTTGAACCCATCTCCAGGTCTGCTTACAAATGTAAATCCAAGCTGCTGAGAAACTAGTCAAGAACTCATAAGCTCATTCAGACTCAGACCCTAAGTATTGCATGCGCCCCGTTCTGAATGGCCGGGCACATAATACCCTCTGGGCTAGCAAAAGATACTTCGTGTTAATCTTTGAATTCCAACTAGGATTTTTTAATAATTCTGAAGGTATACAATGTATATTTGGACTAAATGGACTCACTACTTTAGCTAACAGCTAAAGTGAGAGAAAGGAGTGGGGGAGAAATGCCATTTCAACAGTGACTTAGCTTGGTTTGATAAGGAGAACGGGATTGATCTCATAATGGAAAAGCACCCAGAAGCAATGTTTTTCTGACAGGAGTTATCCAGTTTTTCCCAACACTACCGCTAGCTGTGCTGCATGGCTACCCGTTGCGCTTAGCAGTATCAGGTTCAGCAGGCCAGTGGCTTACCATATCTGTTCATTAGAGGAAGGTTGATTGAAAGTGTGTGGTCCAAAGTTGCCCTGTGCTGCAGAGAAGCTGGCAATGACGGCGATGTCTCCCAGCCAGAAATAATTGTGTGGCTGCAGCTCAGCCCTGTGCCAGCTCCAGGGGCATTTGGCATCCCGCATCCCACAGGAGGCCTCTGGGAGGAGGAGCAGCAGCAGGACGAAAAGTGCCATTAGTTGGCGGAATTTCCTTCTAAATGGACAAGGGGCCCAGCCAGGCAAGGCTCCAGCTGAAGGAAGAGGGAATCAGTGCCAGCACGGCAGACTCCTCTGCAGCCCCATCCTCTCCCGATCCCTGCGCAGGACGGCAGGGAAGGAGGCGCCCTCCCCTTTGTGCCTGGAAGCCAGACACTCCTCTGCCATCTCAGGGGGGCCTCGGGGGGTCAGGGTGGTCCTGGGGGATGGGGTCTCGTGAGGTTTTGAAAGAGGAGCAGCAATGCATGATGATTTCGATTATTATACGGCCTCATGGCTGGGGCACCTCTGCAGCTTCCTGACAACCTTCCTCACTCCCATGTGCAAGAGAGGCACGCTCTGAGAATGTGCCCATGTGGCCCTTGTGAAGCAAGCAGGACTGCGGGATCTTTCCCTCGTGTGCTTTGCAACTGGCCTTCAACATGGGACCTGCTGCATCCCCCGTTTGCTATTCCCCCCCCCTTCAAGTATTGCCTCTGCAATGAGGCAGCTGGGCCCTGCCAAACCAATTTCTCGCATTCCCCCTTCTAATTCCTGGTGGGCTCAGCTTGCTCCCTGGAAGTCCCGCTCATGCCGCCTGTACCTTCAAGTGGAGCACCGTTATCACGGTGCTTAGGGATCTTCCCATGGTTCCCAGCTTCCGCTCCTAGGATGGGTCAGGCGGAGATTTTGTCAGAACGATGTTCCTGCAGGGATGGCCAACAAGGGCAGCAAAAGGGAAACACCCTGATCAAGGAACTGTTCCATCAGTCCCATTCCAGCTGCCTCTCAGGGACTCTGCGGGAGGGTAGTCCCATCTCTCCTCTTCCCTCCCTTCCTGTTTCCCTTGGAAAATCTTCTCCTTCCTTCCAGCTGTTCCCACAGCCCATTCCTGGCATCTGGTTCCCCTTCCTGTGTGAGTCCTGGGACAGCATGTTTCCTGCTCATCTATTCAGGAGAGGGAGCCAGGTTGAGGATGTTATTGTTGTTAGTTGCAAAGTCACATCCAAGCCATCATGACCCCATGGAAAAAATTCCTCCAGGACTTCCTGTCGTCCACCATCCCTCAGGGTCCACCTAAGCTCATGCCAACCACCCCAGTGACCCCATCCAGCCACCTCACCCTCTGCCGTCAGCTTCTTCTTCTGCCCTCCAGGTTGAGGAGAGGCATGTCTGAAAGCAGAACTGGAACCTTTCTTGCTGGACAAGACGCAGTAGGGGATATAGTTGTGCATCTCTGCATGGGATCTAGTGTGCAAGAAGTGGGATGGGGACTCAGAGATCCAGGTTCAAATCCCCGCTCATCCCTCAAGCTCACTGCAAGACTTCTGGCCGGTCATTCACCCTTGGCCGATCCTACTTTGCAGGGTTGTTGTTGTTGTCAGGAAAGGAAGACTTAGGAGAAGCGAGCAAAGTGCGTGTTCTCGTCATGCATGGAAAAGGTCAGAACAAAGGTCAGAATGTGATGCTAACAATTATCGTGACAATGATGGAAAGAATGTCCATGGAAGACTCCAGCAGAAAATTCAGTGGAAAGCACCTCCCAGAGCAGACATTGCCAGGTGGGCATCCTGGCTGCCCGAAAAAGGCGTGACCATGGTCACCTTTTCAGACTTCATTCCACATCAAGGCAGCTGTGCAGGAGTCGAGGGCTCTGGTCCAGTCTGGCCCTTGAGGTGCAGAAATAGAGCCCCAATCCCTGGGCCACATCACAAGGTTGTGGGAGAGAGGCCCGCATCCCGGATGCTGTGGCAGGGCCTCTGGAGTGACTTCGTGTTGCACACAAGGGCCAGCCGGGCAGCCCCAGGAGCTCCCCGTGGGGTGAGGCAGTGGACAGGGGGTGTTCAGCCTGGGGATCTCCCTGGCCCTCCTGCTCCCCACGTGCTCCTGAGATGTTTCCTCCATGGATGCATCATGGCAGCTGGAAGGTCCGCAGCTCAGGCTGCACCTCTTTTGGGAGAAAGGAGGAAGGAAATGGGCTGAGGGATGCAGCTTGGTACTCTCTGGGAAGNTGCAGCTTGGGACTCTCTGGGAAGGGTAAGGGAAGGGGGTGGCTCCGGGAGACACCTGTTTGGAATTGCCACCATGTCGCCAGAGGCTGCACCTTTTTTGCCTGAGTAGATGGTGACTGAGAGGAAATCGGAGCGGTTTTTCCTCGGAGGTGGAGGAGGCCTGGCCAGCCCAGGCTGCTGAGTTTCTGCCAGCTGGAAACCCCAGAAGCCCTTTCCTCTGAGCCCAGACCTCGGAGCTGAGGCAAAAGAAGGTGCTCTTGTGAAAGGTCACACTTCTTTCTGAGTGCCACACACATGGAGCCCCTGAGCATATGCAAAGTGCAAAGACTGGGGAATTTGATCCGCTATGTTTTCATCCAAGGGGTTGGAACTCAAAAGAGGCAGGGCAGGGCAGTTCTGGACACGACTGGACCTCCCCTGAGCAGCTCCCCATATTCCCACTCTCTCCCTGGGCTTCCTCACTGGATGAGCTTATTGAGGGCATCCAGGCCGGGTAGCACCAGTGCAGAAACCCAGTGAAGGGTGCGAAAGTGTCCCCCCTTCCCAGTTCTGGCTCATTCTCTGCACAGAAGGTTGGACGGGGGAGGGAGGAGATCCGCACACTCCCTGCCCCCTGCTGGACTCAGCCCTGCTTAGGGTGGGCAGGGACCCCACGGCTCTTCCTCAGCCCTGCCAGGGGCACACAGGCTCCTCCCTGGGCAAGAAGACCCTCCATGGCCTCCTCTAAGCCCAGTCTTGGTCACCAGCAAGCTGGCCAAGCAGGATAGGTGGGCGGGGATGCATGGGGGCTTCTGTCTCCTGAGGTGGGCCCAGCCCCCCACTCACCCTGCAGGGTGATCACTTTATGCCAAGGACCTACACGGACACGATGCCAACAAGACAGACACAAACACAAGCAGTCGGCCAAAAATACCCAGTGCAACCATGTCATGTACTTCCATGTTTTGATCTGCAAACAAATCCAGCATTTCATGGCCCCTGGTGCACTAAAGCAAGATCCTGAATGGAGATGCTCAAATTGGGATCTAGCTTTGATTAGACTTGGAGTGTGTTGGGGAAATTTGGAGAAATCCTTTCAGAAAAACAGCAGTTCTGTGTGCTTTTGAATTGTGGGTTTTGAACTGCATTGCACGTTGGCTTTGATTGTGGACTCCCAGGAAGCATGGGGGTCTCAGAAACTCGGCTGACTACCCCATGGACACCTCTGCAGCAAAATGCAGGGTTGCGTAGATGGGCATGGGCGGCACCTGTGGGGTTGTGGCAGAAGCAAGCGCTTGGTATTTTGGTGTAAAACAGCATGGTCAAGCCTCACTCAGAGATTCCAACCTACATTGACCCAGAGGGCTCATTTGATTGGAATTGGCTACAGCTCTTGCAAAAGCTTTTGGTGGGAATACGTGCTAACGAGATGGGGAAAGGGTTCGTTTGGTCCAAGCTGGTGGAGGGAGAAAATAGGAACAAATCTAGCTAATATGGTATTAAGTCACCAGGAAAGATATACACGTGTGAGTCCATGTTTGCCCTGGGGTTTGTGAAGAGTTTTATGTTGACTGTTTGTGAAAGTCTTGTGTTCATTGTTGCTGTCTGTGTTTTCTGTCCTGTCTGTTTGTATTTTAAAGTGTTCCCCTTTCTTGGAGGGACACATAAACCAGAGTGTGTTTTGGGGTTTCCTCAGGAAAGAGAAGCTCCCCACGCGGCCGCACCAATCTGTCCTCTTAGGACACGGTTAAAAGCAAGGCGTGGATGGTGCTCTTGCCCCTGAGAGGAGGATGTGTGAACCTGGCTTTGACAGAGAAACAGATTCAAGAGGTCCTTTCCCTGAGCCCAAGCATGGCTGAGTCCGGCTGGGAAAAAGGTGATGATCAGGGCGTGTGTGTCTGATTCTTTCCTTCCCCTTTCCTTCTATATGAGCCAGAACTGGGAAGGAAGGAAATGTGTGGCCCTTGAATTGGGCTCGCAAGCACAGGTCCTCCCCAGTGTTCCGGACATCCTCAATGAGCTTCTCCTGTGTGAAAGCCCTGTGTGAAAGAGGGGTTATATTGAAACATTTTTATGTAGGTCCTTTCCTTGTCAGACACCGGGAACACTGCTCTGATGTCATGCAAGTTTTCCTGCCTCTTCCATCTGCCTTACAGCCCTCCTAGGTAGGAAAATTTCCTTCTTGTTAGATGAAATACTTGCATTCTTAATTCCAGGAGGGAAAGTGGATGGGCAGATGAAAGACGGGAAAAAAAATGCATATACTGTTGGGAAGACTCAGTAGGAATCCTGAAAGGGATTCCCAGAGAGAAAAGAAAAGGTTTTTATATTGAGAACATATTACTAGTAAAGTCTTGAAAATTTAAAATTGTTCTGTTTAGCAATTAGCCTGAGCAGTTGAAGGGTTGAATTCAACAGGGAAGAGTGTAAAATCAGGGGAAGACAGATTGCAGTTAACCATTAATAAATATTTCTGACAAAATGGCTGTTTTTTTCCCCCGTTGAACTTACAGCTGTTTGGAATGTGAGATTTGAGTGAAAGGCAGAAAGAGTTTTATTCTGGATATTTTGTATAGGCCATGTGAGAGTGGGAGTGACTGGAATTCCCTGATTCAAGGGATGCCTGGTGCTTGGTGTGTGAGAGAATTTTAGGAGTTTTTGTAAATGGTGATTTGGTACTTTTTCTACTGGAAAAATATGGGAAGAAATGTGTAAATGTTGGAGTAATGGCAGGAAAAACAGATGAAAAAAGGAGGAATAGTCTACCTTGCTATGAGCACTCCCATTATTGAAAGTGACGGTAACGGCAGCCTCTTCTCTG
>NW_025335594.1:88587-123899 GCF_004798865.1 Varanus komodoensis | reverse complement strand
CCCCCCCCGCCGCCTTCGGGGCCTCACGGCGGCTGCTGCTGTGGGGGGAGGCTGTGTGGAAGCCACTCCTGAGAAGAACCGGCGGGGGGGCGGGGAGGGGGCCCCCGAAAGCTGCTCCTGAGAGCGGGGAAGGTGCTCCGCGGGCACGCGAGGGGGGGTAGATTGTCGTTCTGTGTCCTGCTATAAAACACCCTGAAGAAGCGCCCGGGCCCTCCGGGGCCCCCGCGGGCCGTGCCGTGCCGGGGCGAGCCGAGTCGGTCCACGGCGGCCCCCACCCCGCCCGCCCCCGCCCCCCCCGGCCGGGGGGCGGGGTGGGGCGGGGGGCGGTCGCTAGTGCTCAGAGGCGGTGTTGCGAAACTCTCCATTTTCCGTGATCTGGAGTCGCGGGGGCGGAGGCGGTTGCCCGGGTAGGATCCCGTTCCAGGGCGGGCCCATAGCGGCGCTCAGACGCGGGTTTGCTGCACCCACGGCGGAAAGCTGCCTCTCCTGCAACAGAGAGCGAGAGAAGAGGGGAGCGCCGCTTATTTATTGAGGTCGGGGGGGCCCACGGCCTCGCACGGGCCACGCCGGCCGAGCCCGCCCCGGCTGCCCGCCCGGCTGCCCAGCTCTGGCGCCACGGCCTTGCTGCGGCGGCGGCCCCCTCCCGGGATGCTCCGCACCCCATCCAGCGCCGTCGTCGTCGTCCCATTCGGGGGACTCCTCCGCCTCCGGCTGCACGCACGCACGGGCTTCCCGGCTCGCAGCCGGCACCCGGGACTGCTGGGCCAGGATGTGGCCCCGGGCTCCGGACATGCAGGCCCCGGTCCCCCCTCCGGGCATCGGGCCAGCCCAGCCCTGTCCAGGGGGAAGGACGCCCGAAGCCCCCGGGCGAATCCGGAGGCCGAGCCCAGCAGTCCAGGGCGCAGCGGCTGGGAGACGGGCACGTGCCGGACGGGGAGCCTGCCGTCCCCCCCCCCCCCGCGCCCTCGCAGCCGCCCGGTGGCCCCTGTGGCCAGGGCCCAAGGCGGCAGCACCCACGAGTCCCGCCTCTTGGCTCAGGGTTTCTCACACCGGCGTGATGCCCCCCCTCCCCGGCCTGCTTGTTTCTAAGTCTCAAGGGCTGGAGACTTTACACTGGCGGGCTTCTCCGGCCCCCTGCCCCTCTTCTGCACCTTTCCAGGCCTATCATCCCCGTTTCAAGAGAAGCCCCAGTGGATGCATGTGCTGATGCATACATGGGGGGAGGGGGGAGGCAGATGCTAGGATTTGCTCAGATTTCAAAGAAGGCAAAGCCAGCCGGCGAATTGCCCACGTGGATCACTTCCAACAAAGTACATTTTCGTGCTGATTTGCACCCCCCGTTATGAATCGGGGCCCCTCTCCCTCCAAGGCCTCTTGAAATGTCTCACTTTCCAAGAAAAGCTTCCGCGGGCACCCACGGCAAACGTTCCCTTGGGCCCGCTCGGAGATTGGCCCCTCTATCCGATGAAGCCGGGCAAGAGCCAGCTGCAGCCCCCCACCCGCACACCCCACCCTGGCGGGGTCCTGTCCCCCAAGGCCCGGGGCTCGCTCGCTCGCTTGGAGCCGGCACGCGGGGCTGACGGCAGCCGGCTCTGGCCGGCACAGGGGCCCTGGCACGGAGGACCTCTTCGAGGCAGCCCCCCGGGCGGTGCCTGCCCCCGGTGGGCCTTGCCAGCGCCACAGGGCCCGGCCCGAGGAGCCCCGGGGCCCGATCCCTCCCCGGGGCGTTGCCCACAGCTGGGCTGCTGACCGCGTGGCTCCAGGCTCTGTCGGGCAACCAGGTACACCACAGGCCCCACTCAAATCCACGGGTGGGCCCCCCAGTCTGTCCCAGTCGGTGGTGCGGGCTGGGAAGGCCTCTCAGAGGTCTTTGAGGCGGGGTCGGGGGGGCACTGGCAGCATTATTCCGGGCTAGTTCTGCCTCGGGCAGCAGCTGAGCAAGCCGACCCACGGCGGGCCGGGGGGCGCAACCGTCTCCAGACAGCCTGCGCAGCTGCGGCAGCCCCTCCCCTGCAGCCACCCCAAGACCCTCGGGGGGGGGGGGAACTGCCACGGGACGGTCCCCAAAGCCTCATGAGGGGGAGGGGAGGGGAGGGGAGGGGAGGGGGAGGCCCGAAACACAGCCACTGCAGCCCACCGGCTGGCACTAACCTTCACACGCCAGCCGTCCGCCACGCTCAGGAGAAAGCCAGGGCCCCTCCTCTCCAGGCAGGGCACCCCCCTCCCGCCACACACATGCACAGGCGCGAGCCCCCCCAGCACACACATGCGCATCGTCTCGGCCGCGGCGGGCGAGGTGGAATGGGGTGCGGACGGACGTGAGACACGAGTACTGGGACAGAGATGCGGGGAGCAGGGGCCTGGGGTGGCGCTGGGGAGGCAGGCAGAGGGGGCCGGGGACACCCCCGTGGCGCCCCCTTCCCTTCCCTTCCCTTCCCTTCCCTTCCCTTGTCCTGCCCCAGGGTGCTTCCTGGCTCTCGGCTTCGACTGGAGCCCCACGGAGGCCAGCGGGCCCTGCCTGCCTACACACAGCCAGGCTAGGGTGGAAACGACACCCCACCCCCAACAGAGGGGGGCTTTCTCCTCCGAGCCCCCAAATCCTCGTCCGGACCCCCGGGGCCAGGCAGGCCCTCCCCAGGCAGCAGGAGTGGCAGAGGGGGGGCAGGCGGGGAGAGAAAAGGAGGGGGAGCTACTCTTTCTGGGGGGCAGGGCAGGGCAGGGGAGCGGGGGCATGTGCAGGACCCACCTGGTCTGCCACCGAACGGCGAGGGTTCCCCGGATCCCTCCATGTGGCAAAGGCAGAGCCATACACAGTTACCTGGTGAACAGCTAGGACGAAACGGAGAAAACAGAGGGGTCAGGGCCCAGCTGGGGCAGGAGGGAGCTGGGGGGCGGGCAGAGGCTTCCTGGTGAGGGGGGGAGCTGGGGCAGGGAGGCTGCCCTCCAGCCGGCCCGGTGGGGCCATCCCGGAGGGGCTGCGCTCCCCCGGGAGCACTGGACCTGCTGCCTGCAGGCCCTCCTGGAGCCGGCCCTCGCCTGCCCCGAGGCCACGTCGGCGGCCCCACACTGCTGCGGGGCTCGGGCCACGGCCAGCGGGCCCTGGAGGGGCTGCCCTGGCTCCCCGCTGCTCCCCTGGGGGTCCGGAGGCGCCTGCAAGGAGGGGGCAAGGCCCCCTCCCGGCTGGGCCCCCAGCAGGCTCCCCCTGGGACTGCAACCGCCCCCGTTGGCTTTTGGAGCAGGGGTGTGAGCCCCCCGCTGCAACGGCATCGCTCGGACGCTCCCTTGTGTATTGCCGCCTTGAGGCTACACTGCCTCACGCCGCGTGATGCCACTCTGGTGGCCTCGGAGCAAATGGAAACACAGAAAGAGAGCGAGGCAGAAGGGGCCTCCGGGCCATCTAGTCTGACCCCGGCTCCAGCCGGCTCTGCTCAGAGAAATGCAGAAACAGAACGAGGCAGAAGGGGCCTCCGGGCCATCTAGTCTGACCCCCGCTCCAGCCGGCTCTGCTCATAGAAACATAGAGAGGCAGAAGGGGTCTCCCGGGCCATCTAGTCTGACCCCGGCTCCAGCCGGTTCCGCTCACGACAGGCCCTCCATGTGCATGTCCAGCCTATCTTTGAACACCAGATAGGCACTCCCGTCTCCTGCCTCAGACAGTGTTGTGTGGGTCCCGGTAGGTCAGCCGAGCGGTTGTTCAGGGGACCAGCCTGAGCAGCGATGGGTGCAGGGCACCCCCTGCCAAGAGGCCTGTGGGGAAGTGGGGAGGATCGGGGTGTTCTGGGTCCGTCTGGATGGGGAGGGCTGCACAGAGGCCGGGCCAGGCTGCACGTCAGGTGGATGCTCAGGCAGCCCTTCGAGAGCCGCCTGCGTCCCTCCCGGGCCAGCTCAGGGGGGCTCCACAGAATCCCTCTGGCTAAACCAGGAAGGGGGTGACCTCCAGACCTGGAGCACCACGCTGTGGACTGAGAAGCAGCCCTCCCGTCAGGCATGGCCGGGAGAGGCAGCTTCGCTCTTCCCACAAAGGGCTGGAGCTCCTCCTGCCATGCTGGGGGGACCTGCTCCAATGCACCCACCAGGCTAGGGGCTGAGAGGGTGGCTGCCGTGCAGAGGGAAGCCTTCGGGGCCGGGGGGGCTCGTCCTCCCCCTCCGTCTCCATGCAGGGCACTGACGCCCTGGCCGGCTGCCCTGCTCTGGCTTCCTGCAGCTGCCGCCACCCGGCCAGTGAGAGGCGGGCAGGCCCACGGGCCCCCACGCTCTGGCCAGCCACGTGGGACATGGCCGAAGCGGAGCCACGCGGGCGGCCAGGCCACGCTGAGGGCCAGCAAGCGGCTGCTTGGCCTGCCCTCCGGGTGGACGGGCCCGGCGCCTCCGTGCCGCGCTGCGGGTCCCGGAGCGCCGGGCTCCCCCCGTCTCCCGCCAGGGAGCACCCAGATCCATCGCCCCCAGCACAGGGCGGGAGCGCCCCCCCCGCCCCCCCTAGCCCAGCTCCCTCGGGTGCCTCTCCCCAGGCCCGGCCCCAGGCAGCGAGGACAGGCAGAAGCAGGCCGGACAGAAGCGTTCCCAGTCGGACGGGCGGAGGGACAGACAGAGACAGACGGACGGACGGGGGGAGACGCAGACAGGGGTGGGATGGCCATGAAGACACGGAATAGAACAATGACATTGTCATTTCCACCTGAGCGTCGAGCAGCCGCTTCCGCGTTTCGGAGGCGTCGAGGGCGGCCGAGTGATCCCTGCGCAGCTCCTCCTCCACCAGCATCAGCCTGCAGGGACAAGCTTCACTGGAGTCAATCCGGGCCCCCCCACCCAGCAGGCAGGCGGCGGGAGCCGGGGCCGCCAGCAGCTGCGCGGGGGGTGCTCCCCGGGGCGGGGGCCCCGGAGGGCCCCGGGCTCCGAGGGGCCGCCCCGCCCGCCCGGCAGCTGCGCAGTCCTGGCCCCGCCCCGCCCCCCCGCCCCCCCCCAGGGGCTCCGGCCTGCAGCTCACCTGCCGATGATGCTCTTGATCTGGGAGTCCTTCTCCACCTGCTGCTGCCGGAGGCGCTTCTCGCTCTGCTCCAGCCGCTGCTGGTACTGCTGCAGGATCTTGCTCGTCTGCTCCTCCTGCGTCAGCAGGCGCCGCTCGTACTCCTCCAGCTTCCGGTTGGACATGTGCAGGCGCTCCTTCAGGGAGTGGATCTCCTCCTCGTACTCCTTCACCTGCGGGGCCGGCGGGGACAGGGACGGCGGGCTCAGCGGGGCCGCCGGCCTGGCCGGGAAGCCCCACGCTCCGGACGCTGCTCACCCCACGCACGGGGCCTCCGCCGCCCCCCAGTTTAAAGCGACAGCGGCAGCTCCACGGGAGACCCCCACGGCAGGGCCTGGGCCGGCCCCATGGGAGCCAAGCCCCACGGCAGGGCCCGGACCGGCTCCACTGGAGATGAGCCCCACAGCAGTGCTCGAGCCGGCTCCACTGGAGATGAGCCCCACGGCAGTGCTCGAGCCGGCTCCACTGGAGATGAGCCCCACGGCAGTGCTCGAGCCGGCTCCACTGGAGATGAGCCCCACGGCAGGGCCCGAGCCGGCTCCACAGGAGATGAGCCCCACGGCGGGGCCCGGACCGGCTCCACTGGAGATGAGCCCCACGGCAGGGCCCGGGCTGGCTCCACTGGAGATGAGCCCCACGGCAGGGCCCAGACCGGCTCCACTGGAGATGAGCCCCACAGCAGGGCCCAGGACGGCTCCACAGATGTGGAGATGCACCAGGCCCCCCGTTGGCAGCAGTCGGAGCCCCACAGGCCCCCGGCCCACCACCCACCCCGACCACCCGCAAGGCGAGGGAGAGGATCTCGGCGCGCCAGGCCCGCGCAGCGGAGGCCGAGCCGTTACCCGGTCCAGCCGACTCTCGTCCATGGACTTGGAGTACTCCTTCAGCTTGTACTCCTCCCGCTCGATGTGGGAGCTCTCGATGTCGGCGGAGAGGTGCGGCATGTTGGAGACCCAGGCGACCGTCCGCTCCGAGGCCGGCATGACGGGGTTCAGCGTCGAAGGCGTGTGCGATTGCTGCGGGTCGGGGCAGGAGGGGGGGGGGTGAGCCGGGCCCCGCTCTCCCCCAGGCACCGGCCCCAGCCCGGGGAGCCTAGGACCTCGCAGGCACGGCTCCCTGGAGCCCCGCGGCAGCCCCGCAGGCAAGGCGCGGAGGGTGAC
Source organism: Varanus komodoensis (assembly GCF_004798865.1). Classification (NCBI taxonomy): domain Eukaryota; kingdom Metazoa; phylum Chordata; class Lepidosauria; order Squamata; family Varanidae; genus Varanus; species Varanus komodoensis. The sequence continues at coordinate 117,716 of NW_025335594.1, read as the reverse complement.
TTGCCCGGGCCACCCCCGTCCCCCCCCCACAAGCCCGAGCCAGCCCCGGAGCCCATCTGCAGCAGCCTCTTCCTGCCAGCGCGGCTCCCGGAGCAGGGGCAGCGGCAGCACCTGCTGGTCCGGGGAGCACCTCCGCTCCCAACAGTCGCATTCTGGCCCCGCGACACAGGCTTGGGCTGGCCCGGGCGCTCCTGTCGCCTGCGCGGTCCTGAGCTGCGGGGCAGCACCCGCCCCCGGGGCACCAGACCTCCCTGCTCTGCCTGGTGGTGCTGCCGGGAGGCCAGCAGGAAGCAGGGCTTCCACCACGGCACAGGTCTCCGGCACGGCGCTTGGCCGTGGCCCGCTCGGGCTGTTCCCGGTGGTGAGGAGGGAGGGAGGCAGGCTCCCCTCCACCCGTCAGTCTGCGCCCCCGCACTTCTTGGCAAGCCCGGGGCACTGTGCGTGTCCTGACACTGTGGCATTTAGGCTGCTACTGTGCGAGTTCCACGGGGCTGTGTTGAACGTCTGCTCAGAAAAAATGGCGCCTCACATGGGAAACATAGCAGCAAAGTGAATCAGAAGGGGTCACCCGGGCCATCTAGTCTGACCCTGGCTCCAGCCCGCTCTGCTCAGAGAAACTTGGAAACAGAGCGAGGCAGAAGGGGTCTCCTGGGCCATCTAGTCTGCCCCCGGCTCCAGCCTGCTCTGCTCATAGAAACAGAGCGAGGCAGAAGGGGTCTCCTGGGCCATCTAGTCTGACCCCGGCTCCAGTTGGCTCTGCTCATAGAAACAGAGCGAGGCAGAAGGGGTCTCCTGGGCCATCTAGTCTGACCCCGGCTCCAGCCTGCTCTGCTCATAGAAACAGAGCGAGGCAGAAGGGGTCTCCTGGGCCATCTAGTCTGACCCCGGCTCCAATTGGCTCTGCTCATAGAAACAGCGCGAGGCAGAAGGGACCTCCGGGCCATCTAGTCTGCCCCCGGCTCCAGCCAGCTCTGCTCATAGAAACATAGAAACAGGGCGAGTCAGAAGGGGCCTCTGGGCCATCTAGTCTGACCCCGGCTCCAGCCAGCTCTGCTCATAGAAACATAGAAACAGAGCGAGGCAGAAGGGGTCTCCCAGGCCATCTAGTCTGACCCCTGCTCCACCACCCCTAACTCCGCTCACATGGGAATATCATGTGGGACACAGGAGGCCAGGACGGACGGACTGGGCCAGCCATTGCCACACTGCTGAAACGCTACGTGCAAGTGCGGGCCTACCGGGCCAGTGCCATCGGAGGCCCACCCTGCCCTGGGCCTGCCCAGGGGTGGCCCCCATCTCCGGAGCTCCCTCCCCAGAAAGGCTCGCTGCCATTTCCCTCCGAGTGTCAGGCCAAAGCCCTTCTCTTCACAGAGGCCTTCCAGGATCCTCGGCCTTCCAATCTGCCCGTGATCTGACGTCTCGTAGATGCACTGTTGCTTCCCTTCAGAGAATTCTGGTCTCTGCGTGCTTGCACCTGCGAGCCCAGCAATGAAGCCAGCGCACAAGCGGCTCCTGAACCCCACCTTGCTGGGCCCATGCAAGGGGGCACCTCTCCCTCCCCCTACACTGCGACCCTCGGCTGTGGCACTACCCATGGCTGGTCCCAGAGCATCCCTGCCCTTGCCTGGGGGCACGGGACCGGCGGCCACACGTGGCCTCCATCCCCCGCGGTCAAGCGGCCATGCGGCAGCCTTTCTGGGCCCGGAGCAGGCCGTCTTGGTCTGCCTGGCTCATCCCCTCAGTGGCAGAGGGAAACGCTCCACGCCACACACAGGGCAGGCGAGGGAGTCGGCCCCACGGAGAGGCTGAGGATCCAGTGTGGCGCAGTGGTGAAGAGCGTGGGACTGGGACACAGACGATCCGGGTTCGAGTCCCCGCTCAGCCATGGAGCCACCCGGGTGACTTTGGGCCAGTCACAGCCTCTCAGCCCAGCCTACCTCACAGGGTTGTTGTTGTGGGAACAAGAGGGAGGAGGAGATGTAAGCTGCCTTGAGCCCTTTGCAGGAAAAAGGCAGGATATAAGTTGGGAAAAACTATAAAATAAATCTGCGCCTAGGAAGTCGAGCGCCATCCGGACAGCTGTCCACACACACGCTGGGAGGGAGCACGGCTGCCGGCGTGCCTCGGGGACAGGGCCGCCGTGCCCGCCATGCCGCAAGCTCAGCCAGCGCCACAGAGGGGCGCTCCAGCCCGCGGAGGACAGGAGCCAGCATCCCGCGGGGGCCTCTGGGCGGGCCGTCACACTGGCAAGGCCAGGCTGGGCCCCCGCGCTGCTCCGTTGCTCCACGCCTGGGGGGGACACTTCCTCCAACCGGTGAAGCAGCAAGCGGGGAAGCTGCCATGCTGCCGGGCGGCTTGAGGGTGAATCTGCCCCCAAACCAGGGGTCTCTTGGTGGCCGAGGGGGAAGCGCCTCCCCCCCAGCCAGTGCAGGACATCCAGTGGGCCTCTCTGCTTACTGCAGGTACAGAAACTCCCCCAGTCGCTTGTAAGCAGAGGGGTGGCTGGCTGGCTAGAGCCCTTCCGGGCCTTCTCCACCTCGAATGCCAGATCTTGCGTCGTTTCAATGGATTGTACTCTTTCACGGTTGTTTTTATTGTTGTTCCTGATGTTTTTATTGTAAGCCGCCCAGAAAGCGGCATATACAGTATATCACAGAAGTGCGTACACCCCTCACATTTTGTAACTTTTTTAAATATCTTTTCATGTGACAACCCTGAAGAAACGACACTTTGCTGCAATGTAAAGTAGTGAGTGTACAGCTTCTATAACCGTGTAAATTTGCTGTCCCCTCAAAATAACTCAACACACAGCCATCAATGTCTAAACCGCTGGCAACAAAAGTGAGCACACCCCTACATGAAAATGTCCAAATTGGGCATTATTAGCCATTTTCTCTCCCCGGTGTCATGTGACTCGTTAGTGTTACAAGGTCTCAGGTGTGAATGGAGAGCAGGTGTGTTAAATTTGGTGTTATCGCTCTCACTCACACTGGTTGCTGGAAGTTCAACATGGCGCCTCGTGGCAAAGAACTCTCTGAGGATCTGCAAAAAGAACTGTTGCTCTACATAAAGATGGCCCAGGCTACAAGAAGATCGCCAAGACCCTGAAACGGAGCTGCGGCACGGTGGCCAAGACCACACAGCGGTTGAGCAGGACAGGTTCCACTCAGAACAGGCCTCGCCATGGTCGGCCAAAGAAGTTGAGTGCGCGTGCTCAGCGTCATATCCAGAGGCTACCTTTGGGAAATAGACGTATGAGTGCTGCCAGCATTGCTGCAGAGGTTGCAGGGGTGGAGGGTCAGCCTGTCAGTGCTCAGACCATATGCCGCACGCTGCATCAAATCGGTCTGCAGGGCTGTCGTCCCAGAAGGAAGCCTCTTCTAAAGACGATGCACAAGAAAGCCCGCAAACAGTTTGCAGAAGACAAGTAGACTAAGGATGTGGATTAGTGGAACCATGTCCTGTGGTCTGATGAGACCAAGATAAACTTACTTGGTTCAGATGGTGTCAAGCGTGTGTGGCGACAACCAGGTGAGGAGTACAAAGACAAGCGTGTCTTGCCTACAGCCAAGCATGGTGGTGGGAGTGTCATGGTCTGGGGCTGCATGAGTGCTGCCGGCACTGGGGAGCTACAGTTCATTGAGGGAACCATGAATGCCAGCATGTACTGTGACATACTGAAGCAGAGCGCGATCCCCTCCCTTCGGAGACTGGGCTGCAGGGCAGTATTCCAACATGATAACGACCCCAAACACACCTCCAAGAGGACCACTACCTTGATAAAGAAGCTGAGGGTAAAGGTGATGGACTGGCCAGGCATGTCTCCAGACCTAAACCCTATCAAGCATCTGTGGGGGGTCCTGAAACGGAAGGTGGCAGAGCGCAAGGTCTCTAACATCCAGCAACTCCGTGATGTCATCATGGAGGAGTGGAAGGGGGCTCCAGTGGCAACCCGTGAAGCTCTGGTGAACTCCGTGCCCAAGAGGGTTAAGGCAGTGCTGGAAAAGAATGGTGGCCACACAAAATACTGACACTTTGGGCCCAATTTGGACAGTTTCCCTTGGGGGTGTGCTCACTTTTGTTGCCAGCGGTTTAGACATTAATGGCTGTGTGTGGAGTTATTTTGAGGGGACAGCAAATTTACACGGTTATAGAAGCTGTACACTCACTACTTTACATTGTAGCAAAGTGTCGTTTCTTCAGGGTTGTCACATGAAAAGATATTTAAACAATTTCCAAATGTGAGGGGTGTACTCACTTCTGTGATACACTGTTAATGTAATGAAGAAATGAAGAAAGCGAAGCCAGAGACTTGGGGCAGAGGCGGGTGGGAAGAGAGAGGCCAGAGGGAGAGAGAGACTGACTTTCGGGAGGCTCAGAAGGAGGGCTGGTGGGACCGCTGTGCAGCGGCTGAAAGTGAGCTTGTGTCCGGGCGACCCTCCCAACAGGACGACCTGGTCCCTCTGTATTTGCTCCGAGGAAGGGCTTCGTCAAAAAATATTCAAAGACCACGTATACAGTGTCTCTCCAGTTAAGGGAGAGGCTCAAAGACGGGTTAGGAAGCCATGCTGGTCCTCCTCCTGCAAGGCTTGTTCTTCTGTCTGTGGAGCGCATGAAATGGAAACACTTTCTGAGACCTTGAGAACTTCTCCTCGAGCAAGGCAGAAGTTCTGAACAGGGATCCTTTCCGAACTTCTTTCCACGCGTTGGGCCAGTTCCCACCGGCCAGAGATACACTGGCGCACTAGTCTTTCTCTCTCTCTCCATGCTAGGGACGCTCTGCCAACGAAACCCCCTCCGTGGGTCTGACTTTTTGGGAAATTCTCTGGAAAGCCCTTCCTGAGGCACACCTAGAGAGCACTGCTCTGACAAGGGCTCCCTTGTCATTGTGGGAGGAGGCCGGAGCAGCCCAGGCGAGCGCAGCCCAAGTCTATGGCCCAGGCCGTCCTCGCTGGCTCTGAGGAAGCCCTCCACTTCGGAAGGAGTCCCCGCCAGGAGACCCTGCGCGGTCCCAATCTCTTCCGCGAGGGGGCACCAAGGATGGGGCGAGAGGCAGCTGGGAGTCCAGGCCTGGGCCAGACCCAAGGCCTCCCAAGCTTCAGCAAGGCTGCCGGGTCAGGTGCCGCCGCAGCCAGCTCCATCTAGTCACGGGCATCCACGGACCCGTGTCCATCAGCAAAGCCCCGGGCGAAGGACCCCGGGGGTGGGAGCCCAGCCTGAATCGCGGCATCCATGCCCCTCGGCAAGGTCGGCAGAGATTCCTCCCGCAAGCAGCCCGAGAGGGCTTGTGAGGCCACGGCGAAATCCGCAGAAGGCGCAAGTCCGTCGCTCGAATCATTCCCAGATCCACTCTTTAGTTCCTTCTTTCCGGAGTAGCGAAACAGAGCCAGCTCGAGTGATCGTCCCTACGGCTCTGTGCTCACCTCTTCCTTCTCCTCTGGCCATGCGCATGGCGGGCATGTCGTGAGCAGAGCCGGCTGGAGCCGGGGGTCCAACTAGATGGCCCAGGAGGCCCCTTCTGCCTCGCTCTGTTTCTTTGAGCGGAGCCAACTGGAGCTGGGGTCAGACTAGATGGCCCGGAGGCCACTTCTGCCTCGCCCTGTTTCTATGAGCAGAGCCGGCTGGACCCGGGGTCAGACTAGATGGCACAGGAGGCCCCTTCTGCCTCGCTCTGTTTCTATGAGCAGAGCCGGCTTGAGCCAGGGTCAGACTAGATGGCCCAGGAGGCCCCTTCTGCCTCACTCTGTTTCTCTGAGCGGAGCCAACTGGAGCTGGGGTCAGACTAGATGGCCCGGAGGCCACTTCTGCCTCGCCCTGTTTCTATGAGCAGAGCCGGCTGGAGCCGGGGTCAGACTAGATGGCCCAGAGGACCCCTTCTGCCTCGCTCTGTTTCTCTGTTTCTCTGAGCAGAGCCGGCTGGAGCCGGGGTCAGACTAGATGGCCTGGAGGCCCCTTCTGCCTCGCTCTGTTTCTGTTTCTGTGAGCGGAGCCGGCTGGAGCCGGGGTCAGACTAGATGGCCCGGAGGCCCCTTCTGCCTCGCTCTGTTTCTGTTTCTGTGAGCAGAGCCGGCTGGAGCCGGGGGCAGACTAGATGGCCCAGGAGACCCCTTCTGCCTCGCCCTGTTTCTGTTTCTCGGGCGCCACAGAGGATGCGGGTGAGGGGCGTCTCCTCCGCCTCCGTCCACACGAGGGCCGTCCTCAGTATCCACACGGCCCAGATCCCTGTGGGTATACCCCGTGGTCACCTTGCCCTCCCCGGAAGAGCAGGTCCTGCTTGGTCGTGGCCAAGCCTTGGGAAAGCACTGGGCCCAGGGCTGGCTCGCCCTCCACAGAGAAGCCCCTCTGCTCCGTTCTTCTCTGGGGCGCCCCTGCCACGTCTGGGGGCCGCGAGAGGAGGGGACAGAGCCCGCACGTCCATGCTGAGCCACAGCTGGATTGCGCCTGGGCGGCGCAGAAGCATCCACAAAGCCTTGGAAGTGGCCAGGGCCATGTCCAGAGGCGCTTCCTCTTCTCATTTCAAGCCTCTGCCTCCTGAGGGCAGAGGCACCCGGTGCCATCCTGGCATGCCAGGCGCCCCCCTTCCGCCTGCCTGCCTGCCAACCAGGACCCTCTCCAGGGCCCCCTCTCTGGGGGGCCCCGCAGGAGGCTGCACAAAACAGGGTTCTCCCCATCGTGACCTCAAAACTCTGGGAGCTCACCCTGAAGCTCGAACGCACAGCCCTCCCGCTGCAGCTGCGCCCAGACTGGGAAAATGCCCCCGTCTCTTGGGACGCCCACAGTCTGGGGCCGCACAGCTAGATTTCTGCTCCGTCCTTTAATGGGGCGCCTGCCTCAGTGTTTCTGTCCTGCTGCTCATTAAAGAAAATTAATCCCCCACTCATCTGACTCCTGCATTGTGGCATTGCTCTAGTTCTGCTGAGGATGTCTGTTCGCTCGACAGTTCATGGAAAAGGACCGGCGTCCCCAAGCAGGAGGCTCCCCAGCCAAAGGACGCTGGGGGAAGTGCAGGAACCAGCTCATCGGGGTAATCAAAGGCACGTCGGGGTACCCCTCCTCCAAAAAGCAAAACACCAGGCGGCAGGACCCACAGCAGCTGTGGAAACCGGTCTGCGGCAGAATCCCGACTCCAGATTCACCCCGAAGGCATGTGAACCCGCTGCAGATTTTCCCCAAGGGCATCTCCCAAGTGGAATCCGGCCCCGGGGCTGCTTCCTCCGGGGCTATTTATACACATCCCAGCTCCTTGGGGGGCCCGACTGCAAAGTGGGGCAGGAACCCAGCCAGGACACGCAGAGAGCGGATGGAGCGGAGGCGGGCGCGACCCCGTGCGACCGCAGGGGATGGCTCCGCTTTGGCCCCCCCCCCCCGGCCCAGCGGGGCCTGTGCTGCTGCGGCCCCTCCAGGCCGCCCACCCGCCCCCCGGCTGCGGCCCGGCGGCCCCACTCACCTGCTTGGTGATGGATGGCTTGAGGGCGGAGGAGGGGGCCTCCTTGGTGACCGACTGCTGGCGGGCCCGGGCCGGGCCGTAGGGGGCGTCCGGCTGCAGCAGGTTGCCGCTGGAGGGGCGCGGCTTCTGGGCGGCCGAGACGGTGAGCTGCTGGGGCTTGCCCCGCGGCATGGGCGGCTGCGGCTGCGGCGGGGGGGCCGCGCGCTGGGGCTGGGGCCCGATGGTGATCTGGGGCGGGGAGAGCATGTTCTGCAGGTTCTCCTGCAGCGAGAGCTGGCGCTTGGTGAACTCGGAGCCCTGGCGGGTGAACTCGTCGCTGTAGCTGTGGCTGTGGATGATGTGCTTGCTGGCCGAGAGGTCCTCGCTCTTGCTGTAGCCGTGGAAGGGGGCGAAGGTGTCGGGGTTGCCCTCGGCCCCCGGCCGGTGCGGGTGGGGGTGCAGCGGGCCACCCGCCGGCCCGTCGGAGGCCATGTGGAAGAGGGGGTTCTGGAAGGAGAGGGGGATCCTGAGCTGCTGGGCGGCCGAGGGGGCGCCCCCGCCGTCGGCGGTGCTGCCCATCTGGCTGAGCCGCAGGCCGGCCGCGATGCTGGAGCCGCTGCCCTGCGAGAGGCGGCTGGGCCGCAGCCCCAGGCCGGCCGCGATGGAGGCCTGGCTGCTGTTCAGCATGTCGCCCACGCTGTGCAGGTTGGAGATGCTGTTCACGCGGCTGTCCTGCAGGTCCAGCATGGAGACGCTCTTGTTGACGCTGAGCACCTTCTGGTCGGGCTCCGTGATGTCGGAGCTGCTGGTGCAGTAGGCCGGGGAGGAGCGGGCCAGCGGGGGCCGCGGCACGAAGAACATGTCCTTGGAGGAGCCCTTCTCCTTGGGCGGCGAGGGCGCCCGCGTCATGTCCATGGAGCTGTGGCGGGGAGAGGAGGGCAGGGCAGGGCAGGGCAGGGCAGCGCTGGGGGCGGCCCCTCACGCGGGCCGTGGCCCACTGCCCGCCCCCCCACGCCACCCCAGGCAGCCCCCGTGCGAAGCGCCTGACCCCAGGGCGGGGTGGCAGGGCCCCCGTGCGCCACGTCCGGCGTCCCGGAGAGCCCTGTGCCTGCCCCAGGCAGCCCCCCCAGTGCTGCCTCCCGCCCGTGAGTGGGGGGCCGCAGCACATCGGGACCAACCGGGCTGGGGGGGCAACGGGCGGAGGCGTGAGCCTCGGCAGGGGCGGCCCCGTGCACGGCCCCACAAGCGCTACTCCGGGGCCCGCCCCTCTGCTGCCGGGGAGGGAGCTGTCCGGGGGCTCGGGGCTCCGGCGAGGCTCACCTGTTCATGCCGCGCAGCATGTAGGACTGCATGTCGACAGAGCTGTGGGGACAGGGCACAGTCAGGCGGGGCCGCCAGGCCCCGGCCTCCCCCGGGCGGCCCCCGGGGCCGGGAGAGCTGCCCACCCCTCCAGGCGGCCCAGAGACGTTGTCGCGCCTCTGGGCAGCCATGTGTCCGGCCCCCGGCCCCTCGGCAGGCCCCCCAGCGCGAGGCGAGGGCTCCCCGGCCCGCCTGCCCCCCACGGCCCCGGCCCCCGGCCCGACCTGTTGAGGTCGCGCATCAGGTAGGTCTGCGTGTCGGCCGACGGCCCGCGCAGGATGGCCGGCTTCGGCTGGAGCCGCTCGCCCTGGTGGCTGGGCTGCCGCTGGAGGTGCGGGTTCCTGAGTGCGAGGCTGATGTCGTTGAGGAGCCGGGGCAGCGGGCCCAGCTTGATCAGCGCTTCCTGCGGCGGGAGGAGCGGGGTCATCCGCTGGCCCTCCGGGGCTGCCCCAGGCCGAAGGCGCCGGGCTCGGGCTGGCGAGCGAGGGCTGTGCCGCCGGGAGAACGGGGCAGCGGGAAGGGGCACGGCCCCCGGCCGCTCGCCCGGCCGCTCGGCGGGGCCAGGGCCGCCCCGCCCCTCCCGCCGCCGGGCCGCACCTTGCTGAGCTGCGGCAGGACCTCCCAGAGCAGGGCGTGCAGGGCGGAGAGCTCGCGGCCCAGGTCGATGTAGCCCTCGAAGCTGCTGCTGTTGGTGAGCGTGTCCAGGTTGGAGATCTCGTACAGGAACTGCTGCATGCTGGCCCACTCCAGCTCCAGGAACTCGTTCATGAAGGCCATGTGCTCCTCCTTGCTGCCGAACCTGCAGGGCCGCCGGCAGGGCAGGGGGGCTCAGAGCCGGCGCCCGGGCCTGTGCCCCGAGGGGAGGGTCCCCGTGCTGCCGGGCCGGGCCGGGCGGACCCCCTGCCAGCACGCCCCCCACCCCACCAGCCCCTCGGGGGCACCCGGGGGACTAGCCCGCTCCCGCCCGGGAAGTGCCGCTGCCGCCCTGCCGCGCCAGAGGGCAGCCAGTCCAAGCCACAGCCGGCCCGCCTGCCTCCCCCGGGGCACTCCGCCCCCCCGGCCAGCTCAGCCTGCCTCCACGCCCCCGGAGCCTCCGTGTCCGGTGGCACCACCAGCACCTCAAGCCGGAGCTGCGCTCGAAGCGGCCGCTCGATGCACACGCTGCCGGGAAAGCCCCGCCAGACGTCCTTGCGCGGGGCCTGCGGCTCACGGGGCGGCTTCCCCCGAGCCCCCGGGCTGCCTCGTGAACGCGGCGGGGCCTCGGGGCCCCCCGGACCCACCGCCAGCCCCTCGGAGAGGGGGCCTCCGCGCCACGCTCACGCCTGCCCCCCTCGCGGGGGGCCAGCGATCGTCGGGGCCCGCCCCGTCCTTGGGCACTCCTGGCCAGCCCAGCGCACACTCGTTCACACACTCGGGGCGCAGCCCGACCTGCGTGTTGCCGTCCCGGGGGCGCCATGGCGCGCAGAAGCGGCCAGGTGGGGGTCTCCGTGGGGCTGCCCACAGCCGGGCCCCACAGGCAGGCCAGCCTCCAGGGACGGCCCCACCAGTTGGCCCCCACGCTGGCCGGGCAGGGGCACTGAGGTGCTTCCAGAGGCCACTGGCACTCATGGGGGCCTCGCCCGGCAGCCCCCCAAGCAGGTCTGGGCAGCGCGGAGGCCTGAGTGGGGGCAGCGCCCTCCGGGGCAGGCTCAGCGGCGACCAGTGCGGACAGAAGGTCGAGCATCGGGCGGGGGGCGGCGTGTCCTGACCAGCTTGGGGGGCGCCTGGCCCTCCTCTGGCTTGAGGGGGGCAGGGGGATGCCGCGGAGCCACGAGGGACGGGAAGCGGCACGGGGGGCCCCGCCGGGACTCACTTGGAGAAGTTGGCCAGGTTCTGGATGACCTTGGCGATGAGGGTGAGCGTGCGGGACGTCTGCTCGTCCGGGTACTCCTGCATGAGGCCGAAGAGGCTGGGGGACATGACGGCCGGGCACAGGAAGCGCAGGAAGAGGGAGGCGCTGATGAGGCGGTCGGCGAGGTCCTCCCGGCCCCGCTCCGCGCAGCGCAGCCGCCACGACGCGAAGACCTCCTTCAGCTCCCGGGGGAACACGCTGCGGGGCGGCACGGGGTGAGTGGCGCCCGGTCCCCCTCACCCCCCCCACCCCAAGGGCCCGGAGGGGGCTTCCCGGGGAGCCACCCCCTCCGGCAGCATGCCCGCCCGCCCACCCGCCCGGCACTGACCAGTGGGAGTTGACCACTTTGCAGAGGGCCAGCTCGCAGCACATGCGCAGGTTGGCCTGGTGGTCGGCCAGCGCGGACGCCGAGCACTTCATGGGGTCGACCTCGCAGTTCTCCTCAGACTCGTACAAGGCCCGGATGAATTCGCCTGGGGGCACAGCAAGCGGTGGAGGGGGCCGCGGCACCCCCCGCCGGCCCCTTCAGCTATGGGGACGCCGGGAGGGCACGCCTGGGCCGAGGGTCCCCTCTCCTGCCGCCCCCACCCAGAGAGGACGGGCAGGAGCACGGGGGGCCCCGGCCGGAGGTCCCACAGCACAGCCCCCCGGGGGCTTCGGGCCCCCCAACCGGCAGCCAGCACGTGCCCGCCCCCCCCGCCACCTGGGCCATGGGGCGCAGCCCACTGCCCGCCCTCACCGATCGCATCCTTGAGGTATTTCTGTCCAATCAGCTTGAGATACTCCTCTATGGCTTTGGTGGCCAGCGTGTTCTCCCGGAACATCAGGTGCTCCCGGTCCATGAAGCGGTCCACCTCCGTCATGGCCATGTCGGACAGGAAGTCCTGCCGGCAGACGGGGCCGGTGAGGCCTGTGCCCGCCCGCCCGAGAGCCGCCCCTCGCCCGCCCGCCCGCCCGCCCGCCCGCGAGCCCCGGAGGCTACCTTGGCCTTCCCCGTGCTCTGCAGGATGTGCACCAGGGCGCAGGCCACCTCCTCCTTGCTCTTGACGCTCAGCACGGGCTCCAGCACGGCGCAGAGCATGCGGTAGTTGTTGGTGACGTATTCGGCGAACTCCTTGTACAGCTCCATGGGCAGGATGCTCATGGCCTGGAAGCGGCTCTTGACGCGGACGGCCGGGCAGCCGGCCTTGCTCTTGCTGGCGCTGGGCTGGCTGAGCGGGTACCACTGCTCGGCGAAGTGGCGGCCCGTCACGCTGGCGATGGGGATGCTGACCATGCCCACGTAGTTGCTCTTGTCCTTCTTGCGCTTCTTGTCCGTGTCCTTGTAGAGGTGCAGCCGGATGGTGCGCACGGCCGGCAGGTTGTTGAACTCGAAATGCTCCCCCCAGAAGACGTGGTCGGTGCGCATCTTGCTGGTGGTGCGCGCGTACAGCATGTCGTCCAGGCACAGCTCGCAGTAGTAGCGCTTCTTGGGCGGCAGGTCCCGGGCCTCGATGATCCACAGCTTCAGCACGTTGTCCACGCGCCGGCTGTTGTCCTGGGCAGAGGCGCAGAGGCAGCGGGTCGGGGGGGGGGGCGGCCGGGGGGGGGCCTCCGGGGGCGGGCGTGGCCCACCCCCCCCCCCGACCCAAGCACAGCGCTCCGGGCCCCGCGGCGCCCCCCCACCCCCGGCCGGCGGCTGCGACGCCTCCAGACCCGCCGCTCCCTGGCCCACCAGTCCGAGCCATGGGGCTGGCCAAGGCACGCCCTGCGCCCAGGGCCCCTTCCCAGGCCCCGGGGCCCGTTCCCCAGAGTGCTGAGCGCCTGCCGGGGCCCAGGGGAGGGGAGAGGAGGCCCTCGGGGGATCACAGCTGTGGGGGGAGGAGTTGAGCCTCCCCCAGGCATGGCAAGCCGGGCCAACCCCCCTCCACCCCACCCATCACTGAGCAGTTTCTCCCACTGCTCCCAAAGGAAGCTTTTATTCTAAAGAACTGGGACGGAAGCTGCGATAATGGGAGGAAGCAGCGTTAATGGGCGGCTTGCTTTCCCTGGAATTTAGAGAAATCACAGGAGGCATTTTCCCTTGTCATGCACGGAGCCCCAGAGCCCCAGAGCCACCAGGCAAGTCCCCCGCCGGCTCCAGCTGACTGAGGGAGGCCGAGCCTGGCTTGGGGAGGGGGCCCAGGCTTCCTCCCCAAGGCAAGAGCCACCCGCGGGCCTCACCAACCAGCCACGGGGAGGGGGGGACGACTGCTGGAGACGGGGGCCACGAGGACCACCGGCCTGTGGGAGAGACGGCCAGCCCGCCCAGGGCTCCGGCGGGGCGCAGGGAGCCTGCGGGAGCCCGGGAAGCAGGAGGCGGGTGTCCAAAGGGCCGCCCCGCCACACAGGGCTCCCCACGCAGGGGATGCTCAGGCTGGACCGCCCAGCAGCAGGGAGCGCCCTCTCGCCATCTGGGCAGAGCCCTCCTTGGGGCTGGCGGCCCCAAGGAAGCGTCCTGCGCAGAGAGCCGGGGGATGCTGCCGCTGCCGCTGCCGCCGCCGCCGATGATGATGATGATGATGATGATGATGATGATGCACAAAGCCCTGGCGGCCGGAGGGGCGCTTCCGAGCAGGGAAGGCCATCGGCCTCCTCCTCTGTGTCACCGAGTGGATTTGCACCCCGTCTTTCTGCCCGAGGGAGCCAACAGGGGGAACAAAGCGAGATCAGAACGGCGCCCCATAACATAAAGCGGCACTTAGGAGGAAGCCCAGCGAACAGAAGGAAACGCGCCCATGGCGAGGCGCACGGCCACGAACGGAGCGGCGCACGCAACGGAAGCGGCACAGTCAAGGCTGTGGTGTTCCCAGCGGCAACGTTATGTACTGGTTCCCCTGTACGGCTACTAGTCGGACCCCACCTGGAGTCCCGTGTCCCGTTCTGGGCACTCAGATTTAAGGAAGAGGCAGGAAAGTTCGAAAGGGTCCGGAGGAGGGGAAGAAAAAGGACGCAGGGTTTGGAAACGCTGCCCTGTGGGGAGAGACCCTCAGAGGGAACGGGGCCTGTCCAGCCTTGGGAAGAGAAGACGGAGGGGGGACAGGGGATCCTCTCAGGCTGTCGCAGAGCGGGAGGCCAAGGTCTCCTCTTGCTGATCCCAGGGCGCAGGACTCGGAAGGGTCAGTTCAGGTTGTGGCAGCCCAGGTTCAGGCTGGACACGGGGAAAAGCTTCCTCGGGGTCACAGCAACACGGCAGTGGGGCCAGCTGCCAGGAGAGGTGGGGGCTCCCCCGCACTGGAGGCATTCAAAAGAAACGGGGCAGCCCTCTGAGTGGGATGGTGCGACTGGGCGTCCTGCAGCAGCAGCGGGGTGGGCTCGATGGCCTTCATGGCCCCTTCCGACTCTGCCCTCCTGTGATTAAATTTTGCCTGGCAGCTTGTTTCCCCAGCGTTTTTAAAGTGGTCTATTTTAGACTGTCTTCGAACGGCTCATTGCAAGCTGTCCAGAGAGATTTGGGTGACTGGGCCCTACAGAAATTAATTGATTGATTAATTTTTGGTTTATATCCTGCCTTTTTCCTACAGACTCTCAGTTTACATCTCCTCCTCCATCTTATCCCCAAAACAACAGCCCTGTGAGGTAGGCTGGGCTGAGAGTCTGTGACTGGCCCAGAGTCACCCAGTCGGCTCCATGGCTGAGCGGGGACTCGAACCCAGATCGCCTGAGTCCCAGTCCCAGGCTCTTCACCACTGCACCACACTGGCTCTCACTTAATTGGAATAAATGTGCCAGAAACCCACTGCCGACCTCATACATGCTTTTGGCACAATTACTACCCTTGTGGCTTTGGGGGAATTTCGGACCACCCGTCCACCCCACTCCCACGCTCACTCAGGGGACGGGGGCTCCTGTGGGGCCGAGCCCAGCCAGCTCCCGGCTTTCCTTCCACGGTCCCTTCAGCTCCGCAGTGCCGGCAACCTGCAGCCCAGCAGAGGGACACCGGGGCCCAGCTCAGCCCCCCCCCCCAGGCCCCCGTGGGGCCAGCCCCCCAGCCTGAAGGGGCGAGCACACCTCTCCCAAGGCTGCTGGCTGGTGGGGGGGGCAGTTGCAAGGAGGCTGGCTGCTCCTACGGGGTGCCTGCCCCCCACGTGCCTTGCCCCCCCCCCCCCCCGACTCAGCTCTCTCTTCCACTCCACCTCCCTGGGCTGCTTAGCACTCCGACCTGCTCTGACCGGCCCTCCTCTTGCTCCTGGCACACTCCGGGCTTCCCCGTTTTCTGCCGGCTCGTCACAACGTGCCCCTCCGAGAGCGCCCCTGCTGCCCTCGCGGCCCCGAGAGGTTCGACCTCCCCGCCGGGACGGGGCAGCTTGCGCCTCCGCCTCCCGAGCCCTCCGGGGCTGCACCCTGCTTCTCCCTGAGATCAGCCACTCCGCTCCCCCATCCCGGCTTCTGGAGAATCCGTGGGCATGGAGCCCCCCTGGCATGTTTCCCCCCTCGGTCCTCAGGGCTCGGCCCAGACAGAGGGGAGGCTGCAGCCCAGGGAGGGGAGGAGGAGGAGACCAGAAGGGCAGCCACAGAGGAGCCAGGAAGGGTCACCCCAAGCCATGATCGGGCGCACGCTCGCGTCTCCAGCCACGGGGTGCAAGGGGGACCTTTCTCTCCCTCTCCTATGCTGCTTGAACCCGAACTCATCCCACGCAGCTGGCTGGCAGGAGGTTTGGGACGGATAAAACTATGGGCTTCGTACACAGCGCACGGGTAAACTATGGGATCACCGGCCATGGGAAGCTGGTGGCCACCAGGAGGTGGAGCTGGCCCCATCGGTGGGGGTGTTCAAGGAAAGGCTGGACATGCGCATGGTGGGCATGTCGTGAGCGGAGCCGGGTGCATCCTGGGGTCAGACTAGATGGCCCAGAGGCCCCTTCTGCCTCGCTCTGTTTCTGTGAGCAGAGCCGGCTGGAGCCGGGGTCAGACTAGATGGCCCAGAGGCCCCTTCTGCCTCACTCTGTTTCTATGAGCAGAGCTGGCTGGAGCCGGGGTCAGACTAGATGGCCCAGAGGCCCCTTCTGCCTCGCTCTGTTTCTATGTTTCTACATTTCCCAACTGTTAGAGCAGTACGGCAGTGGAGCCAATTACCTGGGGAGGTGGTGGGCTCCCCCTCCCTGGAGGCCTCCAGAAAGCGTCTGGACAGGCACCTGGAGGGGATAGTGTGACCCGGTGTCCTGCAAGAGCAGGGGCTGGACTGGATGGCCTTCGGGCCCCCTCCAGCTCTCCTGCTCTATGATGCCGTGGTTTGGGGAAAGGACGAGGGCCTTCCCCCCCTTCCTCCCTCCCCCCACAGGGGCTGAAGTCTCCCAACCAGGCAGGGGAAGCCCAGCCCTGCCCGCGTTCCCCAGGGGGGTCCCTCTGCAGAGCTGCTCTGCTCCCTTTGAAGCTGCCATGTGCCAGAGCCCAGCTGCATTTATTTATTTTATTTAGCGTTTTTCTATGCCGTCCCAGTCACATGAGCCTCAGGCCAGCTTCCAACATTGAAAAATATACAATCGATAAATAAATAAATCGCACATATATATAAACTACATAATATAAAATCTGGATTCATCCTGGCAATAAAAGTATAAAACCAATAAATAACATGATTATTAAAATATTGTTTGAATAAAAAGGTCTTCGCCTGGCGCCAAAAAACAAACGACGGCGGCGCCAGGCGGACCGCTCTGGGAAGCACATTTCAGTTCGGGGGGCACGGAGGACCGGCCCTCCTGGCTCATCCCCCTGCCCAACACCTCCAATGCCTCCACCCAATGCCTCCTCTGCCCCTCACACGGGGGGCCGTCCGGGGCAGCCAGACAAAGACCAGACGGTCCGATCACATAACTCCAGTTCTGGACTGCAGGCACCGCAATCCCAAGCCCGGCTCGGGGGGCCGCGCTTAACTGATCGAGCCCTGCACGGCTGGGGACCCCCACGCCCCACAGGTCGCCGTTCATGGCCGCAACCCGCCGGGCCCCACAGCCGGCCGCCGGGTCCCCCTCCTGCTGCCACCTCCGCGGATGCTGCGTCAGCGGCAGCAAAGGGGGGGGCCCTTCCAGCACTGCCCCCCGGCATGCGACGGGCTCCCTGCGGAGGCCCCTCTGCTCCCAGGCTTCCGGTTTTGGGGGCACCGGGGAAGCCCATCCTGCCACTGCTAGTGAAAGGCGCCAGTTTTCTCTTCTATACATGTTTATATATGTATAAATTTTATACCAGTATTATTGGTATAAAATTTTATATCTTTATGTAATTATATATTAAATATATACACACACACAATATATATAAAACTATATGTAAAATTGTATATCTATATTTTATAATACCTCTATTATAGGTATAAAATACTTGTATATATTTTACATACATATAGGTATAAAATACATATGTGTATTTTACATACATATATGTATAAATATATTTTATGCCCATAATATAGGTATAAAATGTATACATAATTTATATTTTAATTATATGTATAATTGTACATTGTATAAATTAATGCTTGCATTTATTATATGTTTAATTATATGTATTAATTATATGTATACAATATAGGTATTAATTTTATACGCGTTCATATATGCATACGTATCTGAACAGAGTAGGCTGGAGCCAGGGTCAGACTAGATGGCCCAGGAGGCCCCTTCTGCCTCGCTCTGCTGCTATGTTTCTATGAGCAGAGCTGGTTGGAGCCGGGGTCAGACTAGATGGCCCAGGAGGCCCCTTCTGCCTCGCTCTGCTTCTATGTTTCTATGAGCAGAGTAGGCTGGAGCCGGGGGCAGACTAGATGGCCCCGGAGGCCCCTTCTGCCTCGCTCTGTTTCTATGAGCAGAGCCAGCTGGAGCTGGGGGCAGACTAGATGCCCCGGAGGCCCCTTCTGCCTCGCCCTGTTTCTGTGTTTCAGCCTCGTCCCCGCGACCTGCACTCGGCTCCCAGGCCCACGCCTGCAGAACGAGGCAGCTGGCACGGGATACCTGCAGCCTTTGTGCCGGGCAGGGAATCGCCCAAGGGCTCTGCGAGCGCAGCCGGCATCTGTGCGCGTAATGAGCGCATTTCCTACTTGAACACCCAAGGTGCGTGCTCGGTGCCGGAGGACGCAGCCTCGCCTTCCAAGCGGCGGGTCCTGCTCAGGGATCGCCGCCCCCTCCCCAGAACGGGCCCTCCTCCCCAAGGAGGCAGAGGAGTCGTGGCCCAGGGATCGGAACCCTCCTAACGGGGTTTAACTGGCATTATTAATATATTTTAATATTGAATTGTAGTGTTGTATTTTATTAACTTGCAGCCAGAGTGGATTGTCAAGTTATCTATGTTGTGAGCCGTCCAGAGATGCAAGTAATTGGATGGCATACCAAATTTTATAAATAAATAAATATTAGGTGGCTTACCTGGGAAACTGGGAAAAGGCCTTACTTGTTCATTTGTTAATTAAAGGCTTTTCTAACCCATCCGTCACTAGCATTTCCAGACGGCTTACAAGAAAAAACAAGGAGAATACAAGAAAACACCACAGCAGCCGACAACCAGAAGACTGAAACCCCAGTTCAAAGTCAATGAAACATTAAAATGACAGGAACATAAAAAGGGGTTTGCCTGACGCCGAAAAGATAATATAATGACAGGAAAATAAAAAGGGTTTTGTCTGACGCCGGAAAGAATATCATATAATATAATGACAGGAAAATAAAAAGGGGTTTGCCTGACGCCGAAAAGAATATAGTATAATATAATGACAGGAAAATAAAAAGGGTTTTTTCTGATGCTGAAAAGAATATATGATATGATATGAATATAATACAGGAAAATGAAAAGGGTTTTGCCTGACGCCGAAAAGAGTATGGTATGGTATGATATAATATTAATATAATACAGGAAAATGAAAAGAGTTTTGCCTGACGCCGAAAAGATTATGGTATGGTATGGTATGGTGTATTGTATTGTATTGTATTACAATATAATATACTAATTAGGAATTTAAGTTAGCTTCGAGCTACTGGCCATGAGGCGGGATGGAACCGCACTGAGCCCCCGAGCCCGCAGCTCAGCCCGGCTCCTCGTGAGCGGATGCCGTGCCGCTGCCACGGGGCCAAGCTGCCTCCTCTCGGGGCGCCCCGGGGCTCCCGCTAGCCTGCCCCCTCACACGGCTCCGGCCGGCGTTGCCCGGCTGCTGCCGCCGCCGCTGCTGAAACCTTCGGGGGCTCAGGACCTCCTCTGGAGCAGCCCCAGGGCAGCCTTCCCGGGGGGCGCTTCGGGGCTCTCCCAGTGGGGCTGCCGCCCGTCGCTGAACGGCCAGGGCTACCCCTGCCGCCCTCCGTCTTGCCAGCCGCAAGGAGGACTGTGTCACCCGTGCCGCTGGGGGGTGGCGGGCCACCCCTTCTGGCCCCTTCCTTCCCGGACAGCCGCCGGGCCCCAGCACCGCGGACGGGCTGCCTGCGTGGCTGGAAGCAGGCGGAGGGCCTTTTCTGTGGTGGCACCCCAGGCGGGGAAGGCCTCGCCATCAGGGAGTCGCCAAGCGCCTCCTTCGCCGAGTCCAAACACGACAAAAATGTTTCTCTTCCAGCGCATGTAAGGCCCCACTTTGATTATTTTGATATCAGTTTGCACCAGTTTCAATATACTAACTTAAGTTTTATTATTGTTGATTAGTTACATGTCCGCATGTTGTGAGTGAAGCCCCACAGGCCCCTTCTGCCTCGCTCCGTTTCTCTGAGCAGAGCCGGCTGGAGCCGGGGTCAGACTAGATGGCCTGAGACCCCTTCTGCCTCGCTGTTTCTCTGAGCAGAGCCGGCTGGAGCCGGGGTCAGACTAGACGGCCCAGGAGGCCCCTTCTGCCTCGCCCTGTTTCTCTGTTTCTATGAGGAGAGCTGGCTGCAGCCGGGGTCAGACTAGATGGCCCAGGAGGCCCCTTCTGCCTCGCCCTGTTTCTCTGTTTCTATGAGGAGAGCTGGCTGGAGCCAGGGTCTGACTAGATGGCCCAGGAGGCCCCTTCTGCCTCGCCCTGTTTCTCTGTTTCCATGAGGAGAGCTGGCTGGAGCCGGGGTCAGACCAGATGCCCCGGAGACCCCTTCTGCCTCGCCCTGTTTCTCTCTTTCTATATATTATTTTATCTAGTACATTTTAATTGTATTATTTTATTTATGCTACCTATAGTAATGTTTGTAATGTTTGTTTAATGTTCGTAAACCACCCAGAGAGAGTCGTCTGGGCTACAAGGGTGGTATATAAATGCAAATAATAAATAATAAATACATAAATATTGGTGCTGCCATTGCAATGGCCGCCCAGAGACCGTGATGCTGACAGGCAGCTTTTAAACAAATTGAATTAATAAACAAAATGCCATGTACACATTGCCTAAATCATCTGCTCAGGGCTGGCCCCCATCTGCCGTAATTCCCCAACATTTCGAGCTGGAGTGAACACGGAAAGCCTTTCACAAAGTAAACCAGAAGGTTTCCTGTTTTCTGAACATTTACATTTTTGGCATGGCTATGCCCAAAGTCCTCTGAGCCCTCGAACTGAAGAAATGAATGGAATGAGAAACGAAGAAATATAATTATGGGGACTCACACCATTGAGAAGGATAAGACTTCGCATAAACATACATTTCAAGAACATACGTTTATTCCAACAAAGAAAGATTATGATGCTTGCAATGGAATACAGGCGAGTAATTAGTATCTTGGGGAATTTAGCACTACTCTAAAAAAAAGTCCAGAATTTAGAAAGCTGGTTTTTATCACAGAATCCCCCCAGCAGAAATCGGTGGCAGCTTAGAAACCGGTACGTTAAGGAGGGTGGAATTACTCACAGATCTTCCGGGGCCCGAAAATTTAGCCGCAGGGATGGCTTCCCACAGCCTTGCTGGACCCGGCCTCTCCACTCGCGGGTGCCCGGGTCCCTCTCCGGGTTTCTGCACACGCCCAGAGAACGCCGGCACGAAACGCAGCACTCGGGGGCAAGGCGTTCCCAGCAGCCGCATCGCTCAAGCAGCCGCCCTGGGACCCGACCTGGCCTGCCAATGGCTCCGCTCAATCCCGGGCCATCAATCCAACACACCTGGACGAGGGGCGGGGCCATCCCGGAGCCTCGGCCTTGGAAGGGCTCTGCTCCACACATGGTCCAGGCACGGGAGCCCGTGGCCCGGGGAGGTCGTGGGCTCGCGGCCCCCGATGGGGATGGCTCAGGGGGAGGCCAGCACTGAGCGGGGCCCTGGTGGCCCCCACCCCCTTCCGACTCGACGCTGCTGCCATGGCGCCTGGGCAACCGGTGGCCAGCCAGGGTCTCTCAGTGCTGAAAAACGGCCCACGATTTGGGAGATTCTGCACCAAACCGGGAGGCTGCAACCGAAGCGAGGGCCGCTCTCGTCCCCACTGGCTGGGTGACGCTGGGGGGGTCCCTCTCCGCCCTCCGGACCCCTCCAATAAGGCCCTTCATGCCCTTCCTCCCTCTCCGCTCGCTCGGGAAGGAGCAGGAAAGGACCGGCCACCCCCGCAGGCCGCCCCTCTGAGCACCCTCCGCATTCCTGGCCCCGACGGCAGGATGCGGCCCACCCAGCCCAGCGCCAGGAAGGGCCTCACGGCGCCAGGGGGCCTGACGGATGCAAGAGCCCCCTGCACGGACGCCGGGCCGGCCCGGGCCACCACGGCGGTGCTCACACTGCTGCCAAGGCAGCGCTCTCAGGAGGCAGCCCCCCGGTAAACAGGGGGGATGCCGGGGAGGCGGCTGCCTACACGATCCACAAAACCCCTGAGAGTGGCAGCGGCAAGAAGGCTGAGCCTCCGAAAAGGAATCCCCGCTCGCCGCCTGGCGCTCAGGCACTATTCCTGAGATCGTGGGCAAACGGGCATCCGGGGCAGCCCCTCTGGCCTGGGGCCCAGTCGGGCCTTCCGGGCTCCCCTGAGGGCCGCCATCCCTGTCGAGGGTCCCGGGGCCGGAGGGGACCTCCGCGGGGCTCCAAGAGCATCCCAGGCAGCCCCAGCCACTGGATGGCACAGATGGGAGGGGAGGGGAGGGGAGGGAGACCCCCGCACGAGCCTTCCCCCTTTTCTGCCTCGCCGCTCAGCTCGACGGCTTCCTAGCCCTCCCCGGCGTGGCTGTGCTTCAGCTGGCCTTTGCCACGGGCTCTGGGATACATTTATGATTTCAAATTTGCGTGCAAACAAAACCAACTTACAGGAACGTTTTAAAGTGGTGACGGCCGGCAGCTTTGGGAGTTGCGCAGGAAGCCAGACCTGCAACCCCGCTATTTCTTAAGAAACAAATTCTCAGCCCGAGACATCCGAGGTGGCCAGCAGGGCCCAACGCCCGGCAGGTGCTCCGCTGAAGGACACCGGAGCGTGCCACGTCCGGGGGCCAGGGGGCTGGCGAGGGCAGGCCCCTGCTGGCCAGTCGAGCTTCTGCGAGGGCCCAGAGCAGAGGCCGGCCGGCTGGGCCACCAGGCAACCCGGGCGTGCGGCAAGCCGACGGCTGAGCGCACTCCGGGACGCCCTGCCCGGCTCCAGTCTCACTCCTGGCCAGAGAGCCTCCGTTGCAGAACGGGGCTCAGCGGAGGAAGCCAAGGACGCTCCCTGCACGGCCAGCTGGCTGTCCCGGGCCCCGGACAGCCGCCCGGCTTCCTCCTCAAGCAGCACCCCAGGGGCCGGGGGAGGGCCAGCCCGGCCCAGCCCGGCCCCCGTGGCCCCGGGACCCCGGCAGGCGGAGGGCGTACCTTGTTGGGCTTGACGGCGCGCTGCAGGTTCTCGATCCACTTGTCGCGCTCGGCGGCAGAGCGGCAGGCGAAGCACTTGGTCCCGGAGGCGGTGGTGACCTGCGGGGGCACCGAGCTCAGCACGGGGCGCCCGGGGGCGGCCCGCCCCGCGCCCCCCGCCGCCGGCCCCCCCAGGCACCTCGAAGCAGAACTCCTGGCCCAGGATGCTGCTGTGCACGGGCTTGATGAGCGAGTCCTCGTCCAGGTTGAGCTCCAGGGCCTCGGCGGCGCTGCTGGGGCTGAGCAGGGACTCGTGCGAGTGCGACTCCTTGAAGCTCTGCATGAGGCGGGCCCTGCGGGGGGAGCGGCAGCTGAGGCCGGGCGGGCGGGCGGGCGGCCCGGGGCAGGCGAGGGGCGGCGGGGGCCGCGGGGGAAAACCGGCCGGGCTGAGCCGGCGTGCGGGGCGGGGCAGGTCCGGTGCTGGCCGTGCCGCGACGTGGGG
Source organism: Varanus komodoensis (assembly GCF_004798865.1). NCBI lineage: Eukaryota > Metazoa > Chordata > Lepidosauria > Squamata > Varanidae > Varanus > Varanus komodoensis. The sequence goes on along the minus strand of NW_025335594.1, from coordinate 94,858 downwards.
GCGGCGGGGCGGGGCGGGGGTGCCGGGGCCGGGGGGCTGCGCTGGTGCGGGGAGGGCTGTGCAGGGCGCCAGTGCCTTCGGCGAGGCCCAGAGTGCGGGCGGGGTACCTGGCGTCTGCCTCCAGGGGGGCCGTTGCGTTTGCGGCCGCCAGGGGGGTCCCGGCCCGGAGGAGGGCCTCGAGGCGAAGGAGAGAAGAGAGAGAGAGACGGAGAGAGCATCAGGCGGGCCGGCCGGGCCGAGGGGCGCGGGGGACCCCCATCTGGAGCGCCAGCCGCCGGGCGGACACGGATGCCGCGGGGAGCGCCCCGCCGGCCGGGCCCTGGGGCTGGCCCACTCGCCCCACGGCCCGGGCCTTCGGGGCTCGCGGGGCACTGCCGTGCCGCCGGCTGGGGAGCCGTGGAGGAAGCCGCTCCGCTGCCCCCTCCCTTCCCGGTGGCATTTCTGCTCGGAGCTGCCGCCCCCAGCAGGCTATTTATGGCGAGCAGCGTAAGAAGGGAGCCCGTGCGTGCGTGTTGGGGCTGCCGTCAGCCGGGGGGGGGGGGCGTGGAAGGAGCAGGCAGCGGCTAAAAATACTCCCGGTGCCGGGATGCGCCTGGGGACGGAGGCAGCCCAGCGCCCGCCCGGAGCGCCGGCCGGCCGCCCGAAGGCGTGCGGAAGCTGGACGCACCCCGGGGGCCCGGGGAGGCCAGGCGCGATGCCGGGGGCCCGCCGGGGTCCGCCCGGCCCCGGCAGCCCCCGCCACTCACCTGTCGTGGTCGGCGCTGCGGAAGCGGGGCAGCATCTGCCGGAAGCTGCTGGTGCGGTCCAGCTTGGGCTGGCTCTTGGTGCGCTTGATGGAGCTCTTCAGGCGGCGGCTGAGGAATCCGTGCTGCTGCAGGGGGCACACGGTGAGGGAGGGGCGGGCGGGCGGGCAGCCTGCGTGCGTGCGTGCGCACACCGCCTCAGGGGCCGGGGGTGCCGCCGGGCGGCCCCGGAGGCTGGCCCGGTCCGGGGGGAGGCCGCCCTCCAGGCTCTGTTCTGCCCCCAGCACCACCGGGGCGGCCCCCTCGCCTCTCTCGGAAGCGGCAGGGCCCACCAGGGGCCGCCCTCCTCTCCCCCTGTCCAGCTGGCCCCCCCTTGGGAGAGCCCCTGGAAAGCCACCGTGGCCCAGCAGGGCCCGTGTCTGCCCCCCAAGGGCTCCAGTAGCCCTGCCCCGGAGCCCCACTTCCCACGTGGGGGGCTTGCAGACTGATGGGCCCCTGGCCAACCCCAACCCATGCTGGGGCCAAAGGGCTGCCTGTTTTGGGCCCATTCCAGCCCTCTGCCCCGGCACGGCATGGATGCTGCAGCATCCTCCCGGCAGGGACCGCGTGGGGCAGCCCCACAGTGGCACACAGCCATGGGGCAAAACAGCCCGGAAGGGCCAGCAGAGTGATCCGGGGCTGTCCTGGCCACTGCCGTCCCGGCCGCTGCCGCCCCCCACGGCCACCCAGCCCGGGGTCCGCTCAGGGGCGCAGCAGGGGCTGCCAGCTCACACCCCTGCCGCGCTGCTGGCCTCGCTCCGGCACTGGGAGGGTGCGGGGGGCTGCGGGGCGGGCCAGGGGGCTCCTCCTCATTCCCTCCTCGCAAGACCCCGCACGGGGTCCACCTCTCATCCCAGGATCCCTCCCAGTCTGGGGGTGGCAACTCCCTGCACCCCCAGCCAGGAAGCCGTCCAGCCCGGCGCTGGCCACACATCTGGGGCCCTCGGCCGGGGAATCTGGTCGGGTCTGGCCCAGGCCCCACAGCCATGAAGGCGCTGCCGGCCTCTGCCCCCCATCCATTCGGGACTCCTGCAGCGCCCCTTCAGGTGCCTCTGAAAACGGGGCGGAAACGCAGGCTGGCCGGAGGTGGCGCCGGTGGCGGGGGACCCCGCAGCTCCCTCGCTCGGCAGCTGCTCGGGCAGCCCACCTGCCCCTGGCCCGGGACAGACCCTCCGGGGCCCGCCGTGGGGGGTGCCGCCTGGACCTCAGCAGCCTGCCCCAGAGCCCCCCACCCACCCGCAGAGGCATGTGTGGCAGGAAGGGGGTGCCCGGGCCGGCCGGCAGGGGAGAGGCGGCGGGCTCTGCTCACCGAGGGCCGGAAAGGGGGGGCCGGCGGGGCATCCATGTTGATGCTGTACTGCTTCCCTCCAGGAACGCTCTTCCGCCGGGAGCGGCTGGCGTGGTGATCTGCAGGAGGAAGATCCGCAGAGTCTGGTATTCGCCGGGCAGGCCCGGCACCGGCCGGGGGTCCCGGGGTGAGCGGCACGTGGTGGGCCCAGCGAGAGAAAGGGAGAGTGGCAGGCTGCCGGGCACAGTTTGGGGGCCCTCGGGGAGCCTCAGGGCTAGACTGGCTGCTGCCTGGCCCTACAGACCGGCCCGGAAACATCCCACCCACACGGGTGCCCCCCCGATATTTCCCCCACCGAGAATGGAGGAAAACTTGAAACTTTTCGGCACCAGGCCAAAACCGTCTCTCTTCCCAAAGTTTTAAGACCTGCCAGTTTTCACTGGGGCTTTATTGCTGCTTGAATTTTTAGGATGCTGTTTTTTATTTTTCTATTCTGTATTTTTAAACCATCCCGAGACATCAGTAATGGGACGGTCTAGAGAAGCTTTGAATCAATAGAAAAGGTTAGGAAAGCATCTGACAGACGCCCTCCGCCGAGAACGGGACGCCCGTCCCTCCGCAATCGAGGCTGCCCCGCACGGACCTGGTCCTTCCGGGAGGTTCTCCTGGGAGCCGGAGTCCCAGCCCCCAAGGCTGCCCAGCGGCAGAGGGGCCAGTGTGGCTCCAGGGGCCCTGGCCGGAAGAGCGGGGCCCCATACCAGCCCGGCAAACGCAGCAGCACCAGCAGGGTGCTGGGTCGGGGTGGATACGGGACCCACAGGGTGGGGGTGGGGGGTCTCCAGGTGCCTTGAAGGGGGCAGGAGGCACGTGAGCCCCCCCGGGGACGAGGCGGTCAGTGCCGGGGGGGCCCTGCCTGGTGCCAGGACGGGGCCACGAGGTCCCTGCTTGCACTGGGGGCCCGGCCACTCGAGGCTTCCCACCTCTGCAGTCGGAGCACCGATCCCCCCGGGCCAGGCAGGTCAGCCTTTGGGTTTGAAATGGGGGGCTGTTGCTGGTGTCCTCCCCCAGTCCTCTGGGGGGGGGCGGGAAGGGTGCTGCCAGCGGGACGTTTGGGCAGGGAAGCCTCGGCCGGGGATATGCTGCCCCGGGCGGACCCCTCTCTGCCATGCCAGCGCTGCTGGCCCAGGGGTCCCACAGCGGGCACAGTTCGCTGCTGCCCCAGCCCCACAGGGCTGGCCAGTTTGCCAAGAAGAGGGCCATCCCATGATCCACAGCCAGGGGCTCAGCGGTACTGGGAGGGCTGGCCGCCCCCCAGTACACAGGCCACGCCCGGGCCAAACGTCACTGAGGGGCTGGTGGGGGCCCCTTTCCGGGCAGCAGCACAGCCTGAGGAGCATCCCCTGGGGAGGGGGCGAGATCAGAGGGCCCCTGGGGACACCACCGTGCCCCCCAGCTGGGCCTGCCTCCCGCGGGCAATTTGCCAGCAGCCTGGGTGGGGGGCTGCCCTTCCAGAGGAAAGGTGCCCCCTGTGGGGCTGGCAGGAGCGGCACCCCACTTCTGGGGCAAGGCTTCTCAAGGGGAGCCTCTTCCCAGAGGGGCTTTATCAGAGCCCACCTTGGCCCCACAGCATCCCCGCAGCCCGAATGCCCAGGGCTGGTGGGGGGGGGGGCTTTCCTGCCAGCCGCCTGTGCCCCCTCCCCCCTCTCCACTTCTCCTCCCTGGTTCTTCTGCAGAGCCATTTCGGGAGTCCATGGTGGGGGGGGGGGCACCAGTCTGGCCTCGCTTGGAGCACTGCCCGTGCCTGGCCAGGAGACGGCTTTGAGCCCCCCAGGGTGGGGGTCCACGTGGCCGGAAGCCCTCTGCGTGGCTCCAAGCTCTTGGCCTGGCCTGCCTCACAAGGCGGCTGGGAGGAGGGAGGGACCCCCGGGGCAAGGCGGCCGAAGTGGGCACAAGCCGGCCCACCAGTCCTGGCAGCCCTGCCCAATGGCACGCCCGACACCGAGGGAAGGCTGCCTCCGGGGGCGGGAGGGAAGCCCCCTGCTCTGGGCCTGTGGCAGGGCCGGCCGAGCTTCTGATCTCGGCCCGCATGGCTCGGGGGCCAGCCACAGCTTCGCGCCCCCCCCCCCGAGTGGGGGCTTTGGCCAGCTCTGCAGAACCCACGAACTGTGGCTCAAGCCTGGAAGTGGAGAGGGAGAACGACCTCTCCCTCTCTCTCTCTTGCACACATGTGTGCGTGAGTGCGCGCTCTACCCATTGCAGAGAAAGAGCATCTCCAGACCAGCTGCCCGGGGGGGGGGGCGCACGGAGAGGGGGCCCCGCTCCAGAGGCACCAGCTTCCCCCTCACTCCGGCTCCTCCGCCGGGACGGGCACTGGATGGGGGCCGGGGAGCCCCACCGAGAGACCTCCAGCGGGGCGATCAGAGCTCCCGGACGGGGGCTGAGGGGAGGAGTGGCCTCCCTCCGGGGGCCCAGCCAGGAGCCCCCCACAGCCGGGCGGGCGCCAGCCGGAAAGCGTGGCCGAGTGAGGCCGCTGCAGGGAAAGCGCCGAGGCCTTCTTGTCCCTCCCCGTGCCGCCAGAGCCGGGGGGGTCACCCCCGGAGCTGCCAGGGGCAGGCACAGACCGGCCCCAGGAAGGGGCCGCCCCACAGCGGCAGTGCAGGCGGCGGCCACCCCCACCGTGAGCCAGGGGGCCTCGGGCCTCTCGCCATCAGAGGCAGCGCACCGGCAGGCATCCGCTGCCGAGGAGCATGGGTGGGGGAGTGCCGCTGCCCTGCCCTCCTGCCGGGCGCTCTGTGGGCAGCTGGCTTGCCCCCCGGCGTGTCCCCGTGTCTTCATCCCCTTCCAGGAGATGTGGGGCTGGCCACCACGCAGGGCTGGCATGCTCGCGGCGGCTCTTGCCCTCCCCGTGAGCTTCCCCTGAGAGCTGGAGAGCTAGAGAGCCCCCATGCCCACGGCAGGCTGGGCTGGAGGGAGGCCCCCCGTGAAGCTACGGGGGGCTCAAAACAGCCCCTGCCAAAAGCCTCCTGCCACCTCACAGCGAGGAATCCATCCCCCCCCCTCCGGCCCCCATGCATGGGAAGGCCGGGCCAGGCCAGGCCCGTCCCAGCCGTCCTCCAGCAGCCCCGCACTGCCCCCTGCCCGGGCATGGGACCCCCACGCCCCTGGTCAGCGAGAGCCGGTCGCGGCTCTGCCCCACACCGCAGGCCGGCCCTGGCTGAGCAAGCCACCGCTTTCTAGGCAGCCCCGGACTCCTCCGGGGCAGCCGAGTTCCTTCATCCCCCGCCTCGATTAAGCTTTGCCGGAAAAGACCCAAGCCAAAGCCTGCCTCTCCGCAGCAGTGGGGGGGGGTTGTTGGGGCCTCCTGGGCACCCCCCAAGCACAGCCCCCGCTTCCGCCCCTGCCAGGCGAGGGCAACGAGCACCCGTCGCCATCTGTGCCCCTCACCAGCCCGTGGCAGCCGGAGCCCCTTCCCACCCGTTGGCCTCACCAGGGGACGGGGCCTTGCGGGGTCAAGGCGGGGCATTCCTAGCGGGAAGCATGGTGCCGAGGTGCACGTGGGGAGCCAGCCCTGAGCCCTGGGCGGGGGGGGGGGGGCTGGGAGGGAGACCCCTGCCGGGCCAAGGCCTGCAGCCACCAAGCCGGCTGGGGGGGAGCCCGAGAGGCACCGTGCACACCCCCCGCCAGGCAAGGGCACGGAGGCGGTCAGGCCAGGTCAAGGCCGTGTCAGTGCAGGATCCGAAGGGCAGGTGGGCCCTGGCGCCACACTGGGGGGCAGTTTCACAAGGCAGCCCCCCCGCCGACCTCTGGCTCCACCAGCCTCAGCCACCAGCCTTGGGGCGAGGGGGGGATGAGCCCAGCCTGCCGGGCCAGCCAGGCGCGGGGGCAGCAGCACCCCTTGACCGGGGGCACCCAGGGCCAGCGGGACCCGCCGGGACACCGCCCGCAGCACCCCCGGCCCCCCTCCGGGGCCGAGGCGCTCAGGACCCTCCAGCACGGCCTGCCCGGCGTGCGCCCCAGGCGCTCCCGCTTCCGTGAGCGATGCCCGGCGCGGGGGCGGGACCCCCCAGGACAGGGCCCGATCCGGGCACCCAGCCTCGCCAGCCGGGGGTCACAAGCCCCCTCCCCGCCCCTCCCCTCCCGCGGCCCGGCCCGCAGGGCCTCGGTGCCGGCGCCCCCCTGCGCGAGTGCGCGCGCGCGCCCG
>NW_025335594.1:79097-88487 GCF_004798865.1 Varanus komodoensis | reverse complement strand
GGGGGGGGGCAGCGCTCTGCCCCTCCCCGCCCCTCCCCAGAGGCTCTTGGCCCGTGCACGTGACGGGGTGGCCCCTCCGGCACACAGAGGGGCTGTGGGGCCAGCAGCCAGGCCCCCTCTCCTGCCACAGGGCTCCCCCGAGATGCTCACGAGCCCCACACCGGCCTCGCCCTTGGCCTTTCTGCTCCCGTGCGCAGCAGTGGGGCCCCAGTAGCCCCACGGCGGTAGCCATGGCCTGGGCGTGTGGAGGCCACATCACCCACCCTCGACGTGGGGAGGAGCTTTTGGGGGGCGCCATACCAAACGCCCCAAGAGAGCACCCCACACCACCAGCACTTCCCTCCCCTCTCAGGCTGGCTTCGGGAAGAGCCCCCGGCCCCCAGCGCTTGTGGAGCTGAGCTGCAGGGGGGGAGCAGGAGGAGACCCCCCCGCCGCCACCTCCCCACCTCTTCCCCCACCTCTGGGCCTCCGTTTGGAGCCTCTGGGATGTGGGGGAGGCCGTGTTGGGTAAGGGCCTCGCCATGCTGCCCCCCCCCGGTGGAGAAGCGCCCCTTGGCAGGAACGGGGACCAGTGAGCGCCCCCCACCCCGAGTCCCCTTTCTGCGGCCTCCTCCAGGTTGGGGGGACCCCTTTGGACGCGCCCGTGAGCTTCCTTCCCGGACGCGTGGGCTCCACCAGCAAAGGGGGCATCCAGCCGGGCTCTGGCACCACTTGGCCCGGCTCCTGGGCATCCGTATGCACGCAGCCGGGGGGATCCAGAAGACCACCCCGCTCCCCCAGGAAAGCGCCGGGGTCATGGGATAAGGGACGGGGTGGGTGGACCGAGTGCCGGCCGAAGGACCGACATGTGGGGTCACGCGGGGCGGACGGAGCTCCCGCAGGGGCTGAACCCGGGGCCGGCACGGCGCATCTTATTCGGACACAATCCGGGACGAGCGGAGAGCCGGGAGGCGGCCAGGTTTGCCGACGGCACCAAAGCATGGGCTTCAATCCGGAAGGAATTGCGAGGAGCTCCAGCAAGATCCCCCCAAACGGGGGGATGAGCATCGGGGCGGCTTGTTCGACCATCTCAAATGATCCGGTGCCATCCGCCAACATCGGGGCTCAGCCCCTCGTTGGCCAAAGGGAAGGAGACAAAAATCAGCTTCGTGGGGAATTTCATCTTGCCGAACGGGGCACTTTTTGCTTCCTGCTCCTCACTTCCTCCTCCCAAACTCCTCAATGCAAACAGACTTCTTATTCTGGGGAACCGGCCCCCCCACAGGCTACAGTCTCTGCCGGACAAAGAAAGGGGGCCCCCGCAAGCCATCCGGGGCCCAGCAAGCGCGGGCAGAGCCCAGCGGCCCTCCCAGCCCAGCCAAATTCCCGCGCTGAGCACCCGCCGAGGCCCCACACACAGCACGCGGGGGGGGGGGGGGGGGGGGGGGCTGTGCGATGCCAGGGCCCGGGCCACATCCGCAGGGTGCTTGGGCATCCGGTCCCCCAGTCCGCCCTCGGCAGAGGTGCCGCTCGCACGCTCAGGTGGGGCTGGCGATGGAGGAAGAGAGGGGCGCACCGGGAGAACAGAGCAGGCGGGGGGCGGGGGCTGTCTGTCCACGGCTCGCAGGCAGCCAGGAGAGACCGTCCCCCCCCCCCCCCCCCGTCCCTCAGAGGGCAGGAAGCACCGAGCGAGCGAGCACGCCGTTGTCAACTCCTCCCTCCTGGTAGCCGTCCCTTCCCCGCTCGGCAGGCAGAGTGCCGGCCGGCCGTGCGTCTCCTGCTCCCACTCCTAGGCTGCAGGCCAGGGCGGGCCAACCAGCAGGAGCTGGCCTGCCTCGACTCGGGCGGCAAGGAGGGGCCGCCCAGCTGGCAGCTCGCTCGAGCAAAGCAGCCAAGCCGCACGCAGCAGAGCACCGGGAGAACGGGCATTCGCGGCTCCTCCGGGCAGCCTGGCCAGGGCCCCTGCTGGCCAGGCATGGCAATCCAAGCCCGCACGGGGCAGGGCCGTGGCCTTGCGTGGGCTCCGGGGGGCTGAGGGCTCCTGGCCAGCGGAACACGGCCAGCCTCCCGCGGGCGTGGGGACGGGTGCCTTCCCGGCTCTCCCACAGCGTCGCGTCCCAAGCCTGGCCCTCACGGCAGCTCCCCCTGAAATGGGGAGGGGCCCCCCTCCCCCTTATCCAACCCGATGCACCCGGACTCCTCCTCAGAGATGCTGGGGGGCGAGGCCTGCCCCACGACCACCGGCTCGGCCCTTGGAAGACGCCCTCGTGCCCCAGGCGGCAGCCCCCACTCGCTCCAGTTCGAGCAAGGCCGCTTTGTGACGCCCAGAGGGACCGGGCCCTGGGGCCAGGAGCTCACGGAGCCCAGCAGGGGGAGGCACTCCCGGGTTTAGCCCCAGGTGGACTCGCCCCGCAGACAGTGCAGGGCGGGAATCTTGCTCATCCGACTGGAAGCGGCGACAACGGAATTGCAAGCAGAGGTAATGGAGGCTCAGCGGGGAGGCTGCGAAGAGGCCGCACACGGTCCCGCGTAACTTCGGAGGAGGAAACGTCTTGAGTACGAGGGAATCGGTGGAACAGAATTCGAGCAGGGGAGTCCGGAGGGATAAACCCCCAAAAACGCCCGGGGACCTCGCGAAACCACGATCCTAAAAGCCCAGCAGCGCACAGACAGATCCTATTTGGGGCACGTACTCGGAAAGGGAGCGCCGAGTCCCAGAGGTCATTGGCACGGTCAGCAAGCTGAGTCAAGGAAGCCATCGGGGGCGGGGGGAGGCGCCCGTCCGGAGATCCCAAATCTGGCCCCGTTCGGAAAAACGAAGGGGAGCACTAGCTTGTGCAAGGGGGAGGAAGAGGAGGAGGAGGAGGAGGATTTAGGGCATTTCCAGGCCGTCCCTCACTTGGGTCTCCGGGCAGCTTGCAAGACAATCTAAACCCTGAACAAAATAACTCGTGCGAGACGCAAGCCGGCCATAAGAGGCTTTCTGGGGAGCATTGCGGCGACAACGTCGCTTCCGAAGGAGGCGCTTGGCCGCTGAGTGAGAACAGAAGTAGAGGAGCACGAAAGGAGGGAGAGGAGATCGCAGAGAAGGGAATCCGGTTCGTTTCTCCCGGAAAGGCGCCCGGGACGGGTCCCGCATCTCGGACTGATGCGCTTGGGGAGGGCGTCTGAGGAACGACGGCAGGCGGGGTGCCCAGAGAGTACATCCCCAACCTCACGGGCGGCTGAAAGTGGACTCGTCGCCTTCGGAAGAGCTCAAACAGGACATGGCCCAGTGGCCAATGGGGAGGGTTCGAAATCCAATCAATCAACCAATATCGCTGACCTTCTCGCCAAGATGTTTGCCATGTCCCTAAAACCAGTCCTTGGACCAGAAGACTGGGAAGTGAGCGACACATCAGCAGTGTTTAGCAAGGGATCTCGGGTCCGATCGCCCCACCCCTGCGCTGGGAGCACTGGTTGAAAGCCCCGTTCATGGCCGGATCAGCAGCCACACACGGGGCAGGAGCCGAGACCGAACCAGCGCGGCTTCCGTGGAAATAGGCCCCATCTGACTAATGAGACGGGAGAGCAGAGCATCCCAGTGCGGGTGGGTGATCCGGCAGACGCGGTTCCTCAGACTGGCAAAGGCTTCTGGCCACCTGCCCCACCAGAGGCTTCTGACCAACCTAGCCGTCCTCTCACGGGTCAGCAGCGGGTTAAGGAACAGAGCGGAGAGGGGGGAATACATGGCAATTCCCCACAGGGGATGCGGCACCCCGTGGGGCCCACAGACATCTGCACTGGGGCCAGCGCTTTTCAACTTAGAAACAGAGAAACAGAGCGAGGCAGAAGGGGCCTCCGGGGCCATCTAGTCTGCCCCCGGCTCCAGCCGGCTCTGCTCATGACATGCCCACCATGCGCATGTCCAGCCTGTCCTTGAACGCCCGCACCAGTGGGGCCTCAACTTGGTCGCAAAAGATGTGGACTTCGGAGTGCGCAACGCGGTGGTGCGTTTGCTCCAGCCACCAACCCCTTGAAGCCGGTCGGAGCCGAAAGGGAGTGTGAGGCGCTCTGGGCGGATGTCATTACGCTGGGCACCACAAGGGCAAGGGCAATTCTGGGCAAGAAAGTGTAAAGCGTGTGGGAAGAGCATCCCGGATTCAAGGGTGCGCCGGCTGGACATGAGCCGGCCGGAAGTGTGCGGGAAAGGGACCTGCGTGGATGGTGGGGTGCTCTTCAAAGGGTCGCCCAGTCTGCGGTGGCGCGAAAACGGCCAGCTCCACGTTTGGCGTGTGTAGGAAAGGAACCGGAGAAAAACCCGCCACGAGCATGTCCCCTCCTCCACCCGCCATACCAATTCATGGTGCCACTCGGAGCAGCGGACGCCGCCCGGATCGCTGCTGCCGGAAAGGGGCGCTGCGGAGCCAGCGAAAGCGCGGAACGGGGCAGCCGGAGCAACGGGGGCTGCAGCAACTCTCCCAGGAGGAAGGCGAGTTTTGGGCCTCAGAGACTCAAGGAAAGACATCGCCCTAAGATGCCAAGGGAACCAGGCCCAAAGAGGAGAGGGGCTGGGGGGAGCCAGCGGCCACTGGGACCCCGGCCCCCTCGGCGTGGGCTGGGCCACCCTGTCAGCTCCACGGGGGGCCAAACAGCGGCTGCTTGTACTTCCGCTCCGCACCTCCTGCACCATGCCAGCCGCTGGGGCGCACGGTTAACATGCTAAGCAGGCCGTGCATGGACGCACCTCCGCCAGGTGCCCACGGTGTGCCTGCAAGGCCCATGTGCCCTGTCGGCTGCGGGCCCCACCACATGCCTCCGCACGGTCCAAGCAGGACTGGACCGTGACCCACCCTCTCCCAGGGACACCTGCCTGTGGCTGCAGCCCCTGACGGCTCCGTGGTGGTTTTCCATGCCAGTGGCCGGGGAACATGGGGCGGGTGGAGCCACGCTACTGCCCTGCTGCCCGTCTCGGCCAAAGCGGGAACAGCCGGCCAGATGAGGTGGAGCCACGTGGGTCCGGCCCACTTGTCTCCTTTGATTTTAATTCCTGTATTTATACCTCGCCTCCCCGCACCCCCCTGAGCCAGCTTACAAAACCACTTCGAATTCTTAAAATGCATTTAACATGCAATCCAATATAACCAGCACAAAACAATGAATTTTCTCAGACACACCACCTGCCCCGGCCTCCGGGGCACATGCAGGTCGCAGGCCTGTGGGCAGGAAGGCGCCAACGAGGCCGCACGCCTGGGAGGGCGCTCCGGAGCCCGGGGCGGCCCCCGGAAAGGCCCTGCCGGGCCACTGCAGAACGGACCTCCAAAGACGGCCGTCCAGGAAGCAAGGGGCTCTGCAGAGCAGCCCAGGAACACCCGGCGGCCACCTTGCCCTCTGCTCTCCCCCGGCTCCAGGGCCGGCTCCCGGGGAAGGCCGCCCCGTCCGCAGCCCGCTTCCACGCCCTGTGGGGCTCGGCAGGCCCGAAGCCGCCCTTCTGACCCCGGCCAGAGCAGGCAGGCAGGCAGGCCAGGTGGCTGCGGGGACACGAAACCAGCCGTGGCGCGGGAGCATGTGTAGAGGCCCCTCCGCAGCACATGCGCCAAACGGGCCAGATCGGGGGCTGCAGGAATCGGCGGAGGGTCCGAGTCCCTGCCAGGCCACGGAGCCGAGGGAGGGGCTCTGGGCCGGGCACAGACTCTCAGCCCCACTTCCTCGCAGGGGGGTGGTGTGGGGTAACAGCGGAGGGGGAGAACATGACATTAGCCGCCCCGAGCGACTTGCAAGCCAAAGAGGTGGGGTAGCCATTTGATAAATGCGCACGGCCTGGGGGCTCCCTCCGGCACTGCCCAGACCAGGCCTCTGTGCGCAGGCCGGCCGAGGGCGCGAGGCAGCCAGACAGGACCCCGCATCCTTCCGTCGTCCCTGCACCTGCTGCTCCTCCGGGGCCTCCGCCAAGCGGTGCCCCCACCCCAAAGTGGGGCAGGCCGCCCCAGAGGAAAAGCTGCCGCTGCCCCTGGGGCCGTTGGCCCAACGCCCTCAGAGGCTGCCCTCACTGGGGGGGGAGGTCAGCAGCTTTCGCCCACCGCAGTATGTCCCAGAGGCACCTGGGTGCACCCGTCGCCTGCCTGGGGCTCCCCCAGCCTGGCCGCCTCTGTGCAGCCTCCCCAGTTGCCGTGCTCCCGGGTACCTCTGCAGGACCTGCTCCCATCATCCCCCGGAGCCGGGGGCCACCCTCCCTCCCTCCCTCAACAGCTCTGTTGAAAATCTCCTGCCGGGAAATCCTGTTACCACCCCCTCCCTTGACCCCGACACGGTGTCTCTCGGGGGCCACGGCCAGAACGGAGCCAACACTGTGGGCACTCTCACAAAATGGCTGCCTGGGCAGGGCCTCCCTTTCATTCCCGAGCCACCGTGTGGGCACAGCCTTGTTCCCCAGAAGGGTGGCACATGGGCTTCTCAGTCAGAAACAGAAGCATATTCGGGGGAAATTGTCGAGAAGAAAAGCAGGTGGAGGAGGGGCAGGAGCCGGGGGGGGGGACGGAGCCGGCCAGCTTGGGAGGCACCAGCTGGGGGGGGGGGCTTCCTTGTCCACACCAGCCACAGGCCACATGGGCGGGGGAAGGCTCCCCCTGCAGCGGCCCCCACGGCCACCGGCCTGCCCCCGCCCCTCTCTCTGGCCCTCCTCACGCTGCGCCAGGGGCTGTCCCCCCGGGGGCCTTGAGGCCAAGGAGACTCCCAGCCCCCCCGGCACCAAGTTGCCCCCGCAAACAGCCTTCGCCTCCTCATGCGGGTGACCCCAAGAGCGCAGCGAGCCCGGCCCTCTCACTCCCCCACGCCGACAGCGCAGCCACGGGCCGAAGCAGCAGCAGCAACCCTGGAGACACGGTCCGGCCAGCCATGGGCCACGGGGTTGCTGCCCCGGGAAACCACTCGGGGGCCGCCAGCCGGGGCCCCCGCGGACGAGCCGGGCACGTACAAGCCCCTCGTTCGCTCCGTGAACAAGCAGGACTGGGAAGCAGCCCGGAGTGAGGATGGCGAGACGATTCTTCGGCCTCGATGCTTCCTCCTGGCCCTCCATCGAACCCGCATGCCCACAGGTCAGGGGCCGCCCTGGGGGTGCTCCTTCCGGCCCCTTCCCCTGGACTTGGGGTGCAGCCGCTCCACCCGCCCCAACCACAGGTTCCTGGGCCCGGCTCAGCCCGGCCCGAAGGAAGAAGGAGGCACAGAAGGCAGGCCGCGGCCAGACAGCCAGCCGTGGCCTGCCCGCCACGCCGCTCCAGAGGCCACCAAGGCCCTGCCACGCTCGGTTGAGACGCCGCCCGGGAGGGTGATCCCCAGATGCCAGCCAGCACCCACTGCTGTTTCCTTTGGAGGCTCACGGGGCACTCGGGGGCAGAGTTGGCTTCGGCGGACACTGGCGAGGAGGGCCGGGACTGCCTTGGGGCCCCACAGCTGCCCAGGGGCCCGGGAACACTTCTGGGGGCCTTAACCCTCAGGGTTCAACCGTAACAGGGCAGCTCCCCAGACAGCAGCCAAAAGCTCTGGGAGGCCAGTGACGGGCAGCCAGCCAGGCAGCCGAGCCAGAGAGTGGGGTGAGGGGGGGGCACCAGGGAGTGGAAGGGAGGAGCCTCTGGCTCCTGGGGTGTTGGGAGCTTTTGTTGCTGCCACTCACAGCCCGTGGAGGGAGATCCACAGACCCCCCACCTCCCTGAATAGCCTGCCCTCCCAAAGCGGAAGAGAGCCCCCCCCCCCCCCGGTTTGTCACCAGCACCCACACATGATGCTCAGCAAAGGGAATCAGCTGCTGAAATGGAAATTGCATGCAAATGCGAATGTGCTGGCAGCTCGGATCAGATTGGGTGGCGTGCGGATTACTTCTCCACCAGCTCATTATATCGTCTGCAAGAAAAAACTGCCAAAGAAACGTGTCCGCCCCCGGAGACAACAGTGGCCTTGGCCCCGTCCCGGGAAGGAAGAGACCCCTCCAGGCAGTGCCTGCCACGTGCCCGAGCCAAGTCCCCCCATCGCGTGAATAGCTAGGGATGTGAAAGGGACCGACCCCCCACCCCCGAAAGGCCATCCCGGGCACAACTCGGGAAGCCTCGGGCGCCCACTGCACGCCCCCCGCGGGACGCGCCAGCTGCGCCGAGGGGCGCCCGCGCCTCCAAGCGCAGCGGGGGCCCCAGCAGCCCCCGACCTCTGCCAGGCCAGGCCCGGCCCGGCCGGCGCCCCCCAACCCCCGCCAGCTTCCCCTCGCTGCTATGCAAATGGGATGCGCGCAGGCAGCAGCTGCAGCGCGCCCGCCGCCCCCCGCCACCACGGGGAAAATGTCGCTCATTAACGTGAAGTAGTAACGACGCGCGCCCCGGCGCAACTCTCCTCCAGGACGGACGCCGCGCTCACACGCGCTCGCCGACGCGGGCAGCTGGGCGAGGCGCGGCCGGCCCCCGCGAGGCCGGCGGGCGAGAGGCAGAGGGGGGTGGGCGCCGCTCGCCCCCTCCGCTCCGCTCCGCTCCCCGTGCCGGGCAGCTGAGGGCCGCTGGAAGGGCCGGCGAGCGCAGGGCGGGCCAGCCCGGGACGGGGCGATGCAGGCCGCCCCTGCCCCGGCCAGGTGGGCCGGGGGCGGGCGGCCGGGGGCGGGCGGCGCACCCCCGCTCGCTGGGCGGCTGCCTCCAGGAGGGAAGGCATGCACTGGAGGGGGGGGGGCCCTGCAGTGCAGCATGGCCCCCTTTGGCACTGTGCTGCTTCCTGCGGGAGCTGCCCCCCCCCAGCTCGCATTGCTCCAGGAGGGCTGCCTAGCAACATCACGCCCCCTCCCTCGCCAGGCACGAGCAGGCGATCTCGGGGCGGCAGCCAAGGGGTCCCAGGCGCCGGGGCTCCGGGAGGCCCCTGCGCTCGGTGGCTGCAGAGGAGGGAGGGGAGGCAGGGCGCCCCCGAGGAGGGGCAGGACGGGGTCCGGGACCGGGTGCGCGTGGAGGAAGGGCCTCCCGGCTCGGCCCGGCCCGGCCCGGCTCGGCTCGGCTGGGCCGCACGAGGGGCTATGTTGCCCCCTCCCCACGGCCACGCTGCCTAGAAACAGGAGGCGCCAAGTGTGAAGCAGCGGCGACGGGCACACGCGGGGGGGCGAGCCACGCAGGACCCACCGCTCGGCCCCGCCTCAGACCCACCGGCCGCGTGCGCGGCCTCTCCAGCCTCTCCGGACCGCGGGGAGGGCCAGAGCGGAGGCCCCCGCCGGCGGGAGACCCCGCGCCTCAACCCCCGGCCGGACGGCGAAGGGCGGGCGGCAGCCCTTCCCTCGCGCAGAAGCGGGCGCGCAGGGCAGCGTGCGCCGCGCCGGGCACCGCGGAGGGCGCTGGCGCAGCGAGCGGGTGCCGAGCCGCGCCGGCCTCGCCGAAAGCCCGCGGCGGGAGGGGCGGCAGGGTCGCGGGGGGGGGG
>NW_025335594.1:58802-78997 GCF_004798865.1 Varanus komodoensis | reverse complement strand
CCGCGGCCCCCCGGGCTCGCCGCAGCCCGCCGAGGCCGGGCCGGGCCGGGCGGGGGTCCCCCGTCCCCCCCCCGTCCCCCCGCGAACTTCCGCGCGCCCCCCGCGCCCGCGTACCTCGGAAGGGGGCATGGGACATGGTGCTTCAGCCGCGGCCCGCGCGCTCCTCGCTGCTCATCGGGAGGGGTGGCCGGGCGGCCGCGGAGGAGGAGGGCCGCGGAGGGGGCGGCGGCGGCGGAGGGCGGCTGCCGGGCCCGCTGCCCGCCTGCCTCCCCCGCACCGTCCCTCCGCCCGCCCGGCTGCCCGCGCGGCCGGCGCTGCCTTCCCGAGGCCGAGGATGCTGCAGCGGCGGGAGGAGGAGGAGGCGATGCTGCCGCCGCTGCCGCTGCCGCTGCTGCCGCCGCCGCCGCCGCTCTGGCGCGGATGCTGCGCGGAGGACGCCGCCGCCAGCGATGCCGCCTGCCCGCCCGCGCCGCGCCGCGCCGCCTCCACCTGCCGCCGCTCTCCGCCGCTCTCCGCCTTCCCGCTCCGCCTGCTCGCCCTCTCCTGCGCCGCCGCCGCCGCCGCCGCCGTCCTCCTCGTCCTCGTCCTCCTCCTCCTCCGGCAGCCGCGGCAGCATCACAGCCCGGCCGGCCGCGCACAGCCGCCGCCGCCGCCGCAGGAGCGCTGCCCACTCTTAAAGGCGCCCGCCGGCCAGGAGCTGCTGCAGCGGGCGGGGGACCCCGGCGGGCGGGCGGGGGGACGCAGCCCCTCGAGGGGGCGCAGCCCGCGGTGCCTCCCTTTCAAGTCCCCGTGGGCAGGCAGGGCACGGGGCGCCCCCGGAGGAGAGGGCCGCATGCAGGGCCCGTGGGCTCCCCAGCCGCTCGGTGCCCGCCTGCCCATGCCGCTGGGCCCTGGAGCGTGCTCCCTGCCTCCCCAGCACCCCACGCCCGCCAGCTGGGGGAATGCCTCCTCCTCGCAGGGGACACCTGGCCCAGCTGTTCTGGGGGAGGGGAGGGGAGGGGGCCGCCACGTGGGGAGGCCCTGCGCCCACCACTGCCCACTGCGAGGACTCCTGCCCCCACCCCTTGCCAGGACGCCCACGCCCCAGAAGGGCACGTGGCAGGCTCGGCTGGGACCCACTCTGCCCCCGTGCAGGAGCTGCCACCCGCGAAGCCTCCGCCGCTGTGCCCGGGCGGCAGCACCGCTCCTGGGGTCCCAAGAGGCCGTTCCAGCCCAGCCGGGACTCGGCCTCGGCAGGCCCGGCAGACCATCTGCCACGTGAGCTGCCTGGGGGGAGCGCGCCCCATGATTCCGCCATGCCGCTCGGCCCCCCGCCTCCAGACCCGCCTCTGGCGCAGCCCAGGGGGGCTCAGGCCTCCAGGGTGCCCGCGACCTTGGCTTTTGCACACCCCGCATACAAAACCCCGAGGCTTTTTAAAGTATATTTTAAAAGAGTGTCTGAGCTGCTTTTAATGGCAGGACTCTCTCAAGGCAGTGGACAAGAAGCCTTTGGGCCGGGGGGGGGGGGCAGCAGGCACGTGTGACAACTCAATAAATAAGGCAATGCAAAGTGGTGTGAAACAAGGAGGGGGAAAACCGACATTCAGTAAAAACATACAGACAGAGTGAGTCAGAAGGGACCTCCTGGGCCATCTAGTCTGACCCCAGGCTAGACATCAAGCAGAAGCAAACATGCCTGCAGCCAGAGAAAACTCTTCTGGAAAGGCTCTTCTGAGGACCTTCCAGGTGGAAGGTGGTGATGGAAGCTCCCCCTAGAGATGTGGGGCCATCCCCAAGAAGCCCCCTCCTTTGCACCCACTAGCTCAAGGCCTCTCCTAATGGGTGTACGAGATGCTGGGGGGAACGGGGGGGCTGCAGGAGACGTCTTGGCAGCCACTGCAGGGTGCAGCGTCCATGCCCCCGACAGCTCAGGGCCCACCAGGATCCGGGCTGGGGCACCGATCACCCGGTGAGATCCAGCCAGCAGCCGAGCGCGGAGGGCAGGCTGCAGCCAGCCTGGGCGGCAGGGGGAACAAGGCTCTGCAGCAGCGTCCCCCTCCCTCCAGTCGGGGTGTCAACCGGCAGGCACGGCTAAGCCACCCCCCAGGCTTCCGGGCCATGCCAAGCCCGGGAGCACCCCGGGCAGCGCCGCTTGGCCCGGGACGGCCCGTGTCCGCACTGCTGGACTGAGCCTTGGCTCGGGTGCCGTCACGTCACCGCTGACTCCTGGGGCCCTCAGAGGCGAAGCTCCCCAAGACGGCTTGCCCTGACCATACTGCTCTGCTCCTTCCTTTATGGACCCGCCCCCCCCGGTTTGGTCTTCCTTTTCTTCTGCCTCCCGCTTGTCTGCCCCGGTCTTCCCCACGCTGCCTCCGCGCACTGGCTCGGCTCTGGATCGGGCGAGTCCCGTCCCATCCGGCCCTCGGCACACACGGCGCCGAAGCAGCCGCCACAGGGCTGCTTGAGCAGGACGGGCGCAAGCCCTCCCTGCCTGGCTCCTCCGCTGCCGGCCTCCCCCCATGGAGAAGGGAGCCCTGGCCAGCAAGAGCCCCCTCCTCTTCCTCGCTGACGGCTCTGATGGGGCTCGTCGGCCGGTGCCCTCGTCAGGGCGGCCGCTGGGCCTCTTGGCTGAAAGAGTTTCCCCGCTTTTTCCCGCTTTTGTGATCTTGTATCTGCGTCTGCGGTTGTTCCGGTGAGAAGCGCCCAGAGACACGCCGCCCTCCTGAGTGGAACGTCGGCTGCCGGTTTTTGCACAGGGACCCTTCGCAAGACCGCCCCCCACCAGCTGCATCAGGTGGCCCAAGGTTGGCTTGCCGGGACAAGCAGGACGATTCTCCTCCCGCCATCCGGCCATCGCCCTTCTCCGGGCGGAGGCTGCAAGCGACGCAGGGTGCATGCCGGGCCTCCCCACGCGGCGTTGGCGAGGCCTCACCCGGACTCCCGCATCCAGTTCTGGGCACCGCAGCTGAAGAAAGGTGCAGGGGAGCGGGAACAGGCCCGGGGATGACTGGGGGGGGTGGACGCTCAGCCCCGGGAGGAGTGCCGAAAAGAGCCAAGCATGTTCAGATGGTGCAGCCAAGAGGTGGATGCACAACTGCCTGCAAGGTCAGACCCAGAGAGTGCTCTTCAAGGGCAGCTCCTCGGAGCGAGGAGAGGAGGTCCTGCAGGGCTCCGTCCCAGGACCAGCATCCTTCAAGACCTGGAAGACCTCGGCCATGATAGGCAGCCTATAAGTACAGGCATAACGAGCTGTTAACTAGCCAGACGAGGATGCTCTCCCACCCTGGAGGCCTTCAAGGTGTAACTGGACAGCCACCTGAGGAGGGCGGTTTAACTGGGAGAAAGGAGCTGAGCAGGGGCTGGACCTGAGCCCCTCTGGCCCCTTCCGGCTCTACCGTCCCATGATTCCCCAGATACACGCGTGGCAAAAGGAAAGGAAAAGGGATGGCTCAGCTCCCCAGTGAGGACGGCAAACGGGCAACAGCTGGCAAAGGAAGGGCAGAGCTGCTCCGGTCCTGCGTTGGCTTCGGCTTGTCCCAAGAGCAGGTCGAGAAGGAAATACGAATCGAAAGGTCAGGAACGAAGCAACAATGACAGTGCCCAGGTCAAGGAACAGCTGATGTTACTGAATGAGATCAGAGTTCCAGGACTTGAGGAGCTTTGTCCTAGATTAATAAAGGAGCGGGTGGAAGACCTCCAGAGAAACAGAGCGAGTCAGAAGGGTCCTCCCGGGCCATCTAGTCTGACCTCCTGCACCAGCCGGCTCCGCTCACAATATGCCCACCATGTGGACGTCCAGCCTATCCTTGGACACCCGCACCGATGGGGCCTCAGTGACCTCCTGGGGAAGCCCATTTCACACCCTCGTGGTCCTGACTGTCAGGAAATGCTTCCTGGCATCCAAATTGAACCTGGGTTCCCTGAGCTTGACTCCGCTGGAACGCCGCCTGCTCTCTTCTGCAGGGAAGAACAGGTCTCTACCCACCTCCGTGTGACACCCCCTCACATACCTGCATGTTGCCAACAGATCCCCTCTGAGCCGCCTCTCCTCCAGACTGAAGAGACCCAGTTCCCCCAGTCTCGCCCCATACGGCTTCCCCTGCAAACCGGCCACCAACCTCGTGGCCCTGCGCTGCACTGACTCCAACCTGGCTGTATCCCTCTCGTAATGAGGGGCCCAGAACCACTGTTGGTTACCTTTGAGAAACCATGGAGGAGGGCCAGGGGGGTGGAGCAGGGCCAGTGTTGCCCTGATCTTCAAGAAAGGACAAAAAGACGAACCAGTCAGTCCGACATGGATCCCTGGGAACCTTCTGGAGCAGATTAGAAAGAAGTCAGCCTGAACCACCCTGAAGACAATGGAGTACTTACTGGAAGAAGCACAGATTTCTCAAGAACAAGTCTCGCCCGACTGATCTGATCTCATTGCACCCCAAAGGACTGTGGGAATGCTGTGGACATCATCCATCTTGACTTCAGCAAAGCTTCTGACAAAGGGCCCCAGGAGGCCAGGACACCCGCGGGATGAAGGACGGCAGGTAACCTACACTGAGGCTGCTCACCTCTCGGGCACCTGATGGAATGCAAACCCAGAGCTTGCTCCCCGGGATGGATTGCTGGCATCATGCGACTCTGTCAGGGCCTCTTCCCTTCGGGGCCGCAAGCCACCCTGACAGGACGTGGCTCGTCTGGGGGTTCCCTTGCCCATTGCAGGAGTTTTGGTGACTGCTCAGAGGACTACAGCCAAGGACTCGAAAGACGCTTGCTCCCGGGGAGGAGAGCGATGGCAAGCCTAGGCAGCAGGCGGAAAAGCAGAGACATCACCCTGCCGACAAAAGTGCGTATAGTCGAGGCTGTGGTTTTCCCAGTTCAATGCATGGCTGTGAGAGCTGAGCACTGAAGGATTGAGGCCTCTGTATTGTGGTGCGGGAGGAGACTCCTGCGAGTCCCTTGGACCGCAAGGCGATCAAGCCGGACAGTCCTGGAGGAGATCAACCCCAACTGCTCTCTAGAAGGCCAGATCCTGAAGATGAAGCTCAAATGCTCTGGTCACCTAATGAGAAGGACAGACTCCCTGGAGAAGAGCCTGATGCCGGGAACGATTGAGGGCAAAAGAAGGAGGGGACAGCAGAGGAGGAGGGGGCTGGAGGGGGTCACTGAAGCAGTCGGTGTGAGTCTGAGTGGACTCCGGGGGATGGCGGAGGACAGAAGGCCTGGAGGAATGTGGTCCATGGGATGCAATGGGTCGGACACGACTTCGCGACTAACAACGAGATCTGAACTGCTGGTTTCTGGCTGCTGACTCCATGCCAAGGAGATCAGAAGAAGCTGCCCAGCTGGCCAGCAACGTCAACTGACGAAGGATGATGCCCGAGTGGGGCCTAATCTAATCTCCCGAAAAATGTAGGCAGGAAGCCAGGGAATCGTCCAGGTGGCCTTAGAGGCCGGTACTCCAGTGTCCACAGTGTGGGAAGCAAACAGCATGAACTTGGACGCTTGGTCCATGAGGGCAAGGATGACCTGGGGAGCACGGCTGAAACATGCTCACGAACGGAGCTCGAAAATGGCAAGATATAAGCACGTCCAAAAGAACAGAAGTAACAGAAAAGGAGGTGGAGTTGTACTTTATGTTAAAGATACCTATTTCTGCGAAGAAATACAGGAAGATCCCAGTAGTTCCATCGGGTGTATCTGGCTGCAGCCGGGGTCAGACTAGATGGCCTGGAGGCCCCTTCTGCCTCGCTCCGTTTCTATGTTTCTATGAGCAGAGCTGGCTGGAGCCGGGGTCAGACTAGATGGCCTGGAGACCCCTTCTGCCTTGCTCTGTTTTTCTGAGCAGAGCCGGCTGGAGCCGGGGTCAGACTAGATGGCCCGGGAAGCCCCTTTTGCCTCACTCTGCTTCTATGTTTCTGTGAGCAGAGCCGGCTGGAGCCAGGGTCAGACTAGATGGCCCAGAGGCCCCTTCTGCCTCGCCCTGTTTCTATGTTTCTGTGAGCAGAGCCGGCTGGAGCCGGGGTCAGACTAGATGGCCCGGAGGCCCCTTCTGCCTCGCTCTGTTTCTATGAGCAGAGCCGGATGGAGCCAGGGTCAGACTAGATGGCCCGGAGACCCCTTCTGCCTCGCCCTGTTTCTATGAGCAGAGCCGGCTGGAGCCGGGGTCAGACTAGATGGCCCGGAGACCCCTTCTGCCTCGCCCCGTTTCTATGTTAAATGGAAAAAGGAATAAAAAGAGCATAGTGGTTGGAGTCTCTGATTGTCCATCCAGTCAAGGAGAGGAGGAGCATGGAACTTTCCAAAACCAACCTTCAAGGAGCTGTGATGTCGTCGTGATTGGGCCCTGCATTTCCCTGATACCTGTTGGGAGTCAAGCCCTGCCACGCACGGCCTTTCCAACGGATCCTTTACTCGTGGTGCTGGCCGCTTCCTCCCACGCAAGTTGGAAGCCAGAGCGAGGGGTACGGCTTCGCTCAGCCCGATCCTGAGCAAAAGGGGAGACCGAGGGGGCAGAGTGACCGCAGGAGGAACCGGGGAAATTGGCCACATCCTGCCTGAACCCTCAGCGAAAAAGGAAGCGAGAGCTACACGCAGCCCAGCATCAACCCAGGAAACGGCCCGCTTGAGCCAGTGCGGGGCGATGATCCAGCGAGTCCCACGGCAAGCAATCGCAACAAGGAGAAGGAGCTGCGGGTGGGCCCACGCGGCTTCCCAAAGAGTGAAGGGAGGACGTGGAACAGGGACGGACGTGCATGGGGGGTGGAAGGAAGGGCAGGCGAGGAGCAAGGGCAGGCTGGAGCCAGGAGTGCACCGCAGCTGGTGAGGGCAGCTGAAAACCACAGCATGGCCTGTTTCAAATCCATCCAAAGCAAAAGGCAGAGGAAGGAGTTCGCCTGCTCAGTACGGGGGGAACTTTTTTGTTTGTTTCTTTAGACCCGTCCGACCCATCGCGACCCCATGGACCACACTCCTCCAGGCCTTCTGTCCTCCACCATCCCCGGAGGCCACCCCATCCAGCCGCCTCCTCCTCTGCCGTCCCCTCCTCCTTTTGCCCCCAATCGTTCCCAGCATCAGGCTTTTCTCCAGGGAGTCCGTCCTTCTCATTAGATGGCCAAAGTATTTGAGCTCCATCTTCAGGATCTGGCCTTCCAGAGAGCAGTCGGGGTTGGTCTCCTCCAGGACTGACCGGTTTGATCGCCTTGCGGTCCAAGGGTCTCGCAGGAGCACAATTCAAAGGCCTCAGTTGTTCCTTCTCAGGTGGCCAAAATATCTGAGCTTCATCTTTAGGATCTGGCCTTCTATGGAGCAGTCAGAGTTGATCTCCTGTAGGGCTGACTGGTTTGATCTAAGATTAACTGGTCTGATCTCCATTGAGCTCCATCTTCAGGATCTGGCCTTCCAGAGAGCAGTCGGGGTCGATCTCCTCTAGGACTGACCCGTTTGATCGCCTTGCGGTCCAAGGGACTCGCAGGAGTCTCCTCCAGCACCACAATCCAAAGGCCTCAATCTTTCGGCGCTCAGCCTTCCTTATGGTCCAACTTTCTCAGCCATGCATTGCAACTGGGAAAACCATCACCTTGACTATACGCACTTTGGTTGGCAGGGTGATGTCTCTGCTTTTTAGGATGCTGCCTAGATTGGCCATTGCTTTCCTCCCCGGGAGCAAGCGTTGTTCATTTCTCGGCTGCAGTCCCTGTCTGTGGTGATCTGGGAGCCCAGGAAAATAAAATCTGTCACAACCTCCATTTCTTCCCCATCTACTTGCCAGGAAGTGAGAGGACCAGATGCCGTGATCTTAGTTTTCTCAATGTTGCGTTTCAATCCTTCTCATTTGGTAGCCAAAGTATTTGAGCTTCATCTTTGGTATCTGGCCTTCTCAAGAGCAGGAACAATGCTAACAGACAAAGAAAAGGCAGAAGCGCTCAACTTTCACTTTGGCTCCATCTTCTCCCAAAAAACCTGCCTGGGAAAGGTGTGGTACAGGGGTCCTCAAACTTTTTCAATAGGGGGCCTGTTGAAAGGCGGCAGCTCACTCGCTCGGAGATCTCCCAACGAGTCTAAAACGCTCTCCGAGCGAGCGAGCCGCCGCCTCCCCGCCCGGCAAGCACAATGGCGGGCGGCAGCGTGGCCCAGATAAATGGGCATGGCGGGCCGGATCCGTCCTGCGGGCCATAGTCTGAGGGCCCAGTAGGAGCTGAAGGGGCAGGACGGAAGCTCAAGAGCAAGAAGTAAATTATCAAGGATCTTCTAACTGAGCTAAATAAGTTCAGATCTCCAGGGCCAGATGAACGGGAACACAGAGAAACATCGCGAGTCAGAAGGGGGTCTCCCGGGTCATCTAGTCTGACCCCCAGCACATGCCATCTCCGTTTGTATAATGACCAACGTGCGGGTGTCCAGTCTTTCACTGAATGTCCTTGTCTTTATCCCAGATTCATGAAAGAGCTCGCGGAAGAACTTTCCAAATATCTATCATCTTCGAGAATTCATGGAAGACGGGAGAAGTGCCGGATGACTGGAGAAGGGCTCATGTTTGTTAATTTATTTATTAAAAGCTCTGTATGCCGTCCTTTCTATAGATATCTCAGGACAGCTTACAGCAATTTAAAAACAATTGAAAACATCTAATAAAATCATCCAAAAAATGTAAACAGTAATACCCTATGGAACAATAAACAAACATCAAATACATCAAATTAAATCAGAACAGAACAAGCAAAAGTGGCTGGTAGAATCATAAAACTATTAACTTGTAAAATGCCACTTCAACATTTATTTATTTATTTATTTATTTATTTATTTATTTATTTATTTAAAATATGTATATGCCATCCTATTCGCAAAAAAAGCCTCAGGATGGCTTACAATATAAAATATAACATTAATAACATCAATAAATTCCCGACCCACACTGGCTGCAATTAAAAACATAGAAAAGACAATATTAACACTTATAAAATACCGCTGGAATAAACAGGTCTTAACCTGATGCCGAAAAGCAAATAACGACGGCGCCAGGCGGACCTCTCTGGGGAGCGCATTCTATAGTCAGGGCGCCACCGCAGAAAAAGCCCTCCTCTGGGTACTCAATCTCCTAATGTCTTTCACAGAGGGTTCCCAGAGGAGGGCCTCTGTCGCCGATCTCAAGTGGCGGGAGGTCAAATATGGAAGCAGGCGTTCCTTCAGGTATCCAGGTCCCAAGCCGTTAAGGGCTTTATAGGTAATAACCAGCCCCTTGAATTGAGCCTGGACTTCAATGGGGAGCCAGTGGAGCTGACGGAGAACTGGGGTTATATGAGAATAACGCCCAGTCCCCGTCAGCAGCCTGGCAGCTCTATTTTGAACCAATTGAAGTATCCGGACTGTCTTCAAGGGCAGCCCCACATAGAGCGCATTACAGAAGTCTAGTCGGGAAGTCACCAATGCGTGTGTCACCATCGCCAGGCAGTCGTACTCCAGGTAGGGGCGCAGCTGATGGATCAGCCGAAGCTGAAGGAAGGTGCTCCTCGCCACCGCTGTCACCTGAGCTTCCAAAGAAAGCTCCGGGTCGAGGAGCACTCCCAGGCTGCGGACCTTGTCCCTAAGAGGGAGTGTTGCACCATTCAGGACCAGGTCAAATCCACCCTCTCCGAAACCCGATCCGCCAACCAACAGGACCTCTGTCTTGTCTGGGTTGAGCTTCAGTTTATTGGCCCTCATCCAGCCCATTACCTCGGCCAGGCACCGGTTCAGCACAGCCACTGCCTCACCTGGATCGGTTGAAAACGAGAGGTAGAGCTGGGTATCACCAGTGTACTGGTGACTCCGCAGCCCAAACCTCCTGATGACCTCTCAGGAGAAAGGTTTTGGCCTGCCACTGAAAAGAGCATAAGCTCGGTGCCAGGCGGACCTCTCCGGGGAGCGCATTCCAGTCCGGGCACCACGGCAGAGAAGGCCCTGCTCTGAGTTGAAGCCCTTTTAGAGGAAGGAAAGAAGGATGAACCTGGGGGTGGAAACCAGTCACTCTGACATCAATTCGCGGAAAACCTCCAGAAAAAAAATATAAAACGAACAGTCTGAAAACACCTGGGAGAGGCAGCAGTAATAACTGGAATCCAGCATGGGTTCCTCAATCCTGCTGGACAAATCTGATTTCACTGTTGGGCTGGGTAACCTAACGTGGCTTTGGCCAAGTGCCCCGCAGCGTCCGGATTGCCTGGTGCAGGCTGGATTTTGCCAAGGTGCCATTCTGCTCCAGCCCGGCTCCTTCTGGGTGGGGTGGGAGGTGAGGCGGGGGGCCCAGGCATGGGGACACCCCACACGCCCCCCTAGGGCTGTGCGGCTGAGACAGGGTGAGCAGGGGCCATGACACGGGAACGAGTCTCCAGCGTAACCCCCGCTTGGAGCTCCCGTCCGGACTGCCGCAACCCACCCGACGTGGGGCCGCCCTCGAAGTCGGCCCAGACGCTTCACGTGGTCCAGGACAGAGCTGCCAGGTCATTCATGGGGACCGGCAGAAGCTCCCGCATCGTGCCGGTCCTGTGCCGTTTACACCGGCTGCCGATCGAAGTCCGGGCCAATTTAAGGTGCTGGTGATGCCCTATACAGCCCTAAGTGGCTTGGGTCCTGGGTACCCGAAGGAGCGCCTTCCCCCCATGTGCCCTGCCGTCCCGTGAGATCCGAGGCAGAGGCCCTCCTCCGGCAAATCAGGAGGGTAGCTACCCCGAGAAGGGCCTTCTCAGCGGTGGCCCCGACTGTGGAACTCGCTCCCCAGGAAGGCTCGCTGGGCACCACTGCTTTATGCTTTTCGACATCAGGCAAAGACCTTTTAATTTTCCCAATATTTTAACAGCTGATTGGTTTTATCCCCGTTCTCATCATCATTAACACATGCAGTGTGGTGTGTCTTGGTTGTTGTATATGATAGCTTTGTTTTTTGGTGTTTTTGTTTTTGTAAGCCGTCCAGAGACTTTCAGGATTGGGACGGCATATAAAAACTTTAAATTAAATAAATACATACGTACATAATTAAATATGAGACCCCGGCGGGGTCATCCCATGAAACTGGAGGGTGGGAGATGCAGGGCGGTTGGGGAAACATTCCTTCTCCCAGCACAGAGTGAAGATGTGGGGTTCTGCCCCATGGGGGGGCTTTACGGGGGGCTGAGATATCCCTGGAATGGCAGGCCGGTGGTCGTTCATGCTGTCGGCCGCAGACCAGAGGAGTGCTAAAAGCCAGCCGAAGGTGCCCCTTCTCTTGGGGTGGGAAGGAAAGAAGGCGGTGCACCCCCCCACTTTCTGCAGGTAAGCCCCCGTCCCTGGAGGCTCCCCCTATGCTCCGGTGACACTGCAGGAGCAGAGAGACGACTGAAGGGACCCCGACAGGCAGCCTAGAAATAAAGTGAACACGTAATAATCTTCCTTCATGCGTGACTGGAGAGCCTCTTGTGGACCCGATTCATCAGCGATATCTGTAAAGCGCAGCGGGCGCGACACAGGCTAGGGCCGATTTCGGGGGTCCTTCCCGGCTGGGCGGAGGATGCCCACTAGCTCCGCTGCGGGGAGCTGGCCAGGCCCCCCGCCCACCCCCCCAGCCTGCCCTGCTCCTCTCCCCCACAAGCAGGACTGTCTCCCCGAAAGGGTGGGCCAGGCAGTCGGTCCGATGACCCTGTGCCCAAAACAAAAGCACGGAGGAAGAGGACGGCCACAGCGCCACGCTTGGCGGGCGGGCGGGCGGCCGACCCTTGGGCCGGGCGGGCGGGTGGGGCAACGGTCCCAGAGCCGCCCCACGAGGGTCCGGGTCCATCCAGCAGGGGGCTGCCGTGCATGTCTGTGGACACCCCCCCCCCCCCACAGTGGAGAGGCAGCATTTTACATTGAGTGGCCTCTGGGTCCTTGCAAGATCTGTTGCCTGTTCCACATGGAGGCAGATTCCAGGCGTGAGGACAAAAAGGACTTTGCTCGTTGTGAAGGCGCGTCCGACCCACCATGACCCCATGGACCACACTCCAGGCCTTCCTGTCCTCCACCATCCCCTGAGGCCACCCCCTCCAGCCGCCTCCTCCTCTGCCACCCCCTTCCCCTTTTGCCCCCAATCGTTCTCTTCTCCAGGGAGTCCGTCCTTCTCATTAGGTGGCCACAGTATCTGAGCTTCATCTTCAGGATCTGGCCTTCTAGAGAGCAGGCAGGGTTGATCTCCTCCAGGACTGACCGGTTTGATCTCCTTGTGGTCAAAGGGACTCGCAGAGTCTCCTCCAGCACCACAATCCAAAGGCCTCAATCCTTTGGCGCTCAGCCTTCCTTATGGTCCAGCTTTCACAGCCTTACATTGCAACTGGGAAAACCATAGCCTTGACTATACGCACCTTCGTTGGCAGGGTGATGTCTCTGCTTTTTAGTATGCTGTCTAGATTTGCCATAGCTTTCCTCTCCAGGAGCAAGCGTCTTTTAATTTCTTGGCTGCAGTCCCTATCTGCGGTGATCTTGGTGCCCAGGAAAATAAAATCTGTCACTACCTCCATTTCTTCCCCATCTATTTGCCAGGAAGTGCGAGGACTGGATGCCACGATCTTAGTTTTCTTAATGTTGAGTTTCAATCCTTCTCATTAGGTGGCCAAATATTTGAGCTACATCTTCAGTATCTGGCCTTCTCAAGA
The DNA here is from genome assembly GCF_004798865.1 of Varanus komodoensis. NCBI lineage: Eukaryota > Metazoa > Chordata > Lepidosauria > Squamata > Varanidae > Varanus > Varanus komodoensis. The sequence goes on along the minus strand of NW_025335594.1, from coordinate 66,389 downwards.
GCATCTTAGAACAGGTCAAAATGTACTGGGAACAAATTAATGTTGTGAATGTAAAGAGCTTCAGAGCCGGTTTCTTCGGAGTTGACGGCTGCGGAAGAGCACACCGGCAAAGGGGCAGTGGACTTGCTGGCACGTTGGATTCGGGCTGGAGGGAACGGCCGGAGCCCCTGCACAGCTCCAGGTGGCAGAAGATCCCCCCACACACGCAAGGTTTTCCTGGACTTTCATCTGGGTGGGCACGGCAAGGCCGAGTGGAAGGGATGTTCTTCCCCATCAGGAGCAGCGCCTTCGCCAAGCCAGGGGGTCCCACCTGCCCATTCCAGACCCATCCACCCCCAAACACATTGCAGGATAAGAGGGAGGGGTCCCGCCTGTTCTTGCTGGAGAAACCACCCCCAGCCCTAGACGCTGGTTTCGACCTATAAAGCCCGAGACGGCTTGGGACCAGGATACCTGAAGGAGCGCCTCCTTCCTTATACGCCCTCACACCCGTTACGATCTGCTCTGGGAACCCTCTCCAAGAGAGGTAGAAAGGGCATCAAACAGGAGCAGGGCCTTCTCTGTGGTGGTGCCCAGACTCTGGAATGTGCTCCCCAGAGAGGTACGCCTGGCGCCAAGTTTCTACTCTTTCCGGCACCAGGCCAAAACCTTTTTATTTAAATGATATTTAAAAATGTAACAGCTTTTAGCCTTCAGTCGCTCTGCTTGCTTTGTGATTTATTGTTTTGTTCCGTTTCAGTTTATTAGAAATTGTTGTTCCAACTGTTCTTTTAATCCTTGTAAGCTGTCCTGAGATCTTGTATAATAGGATGGCATACGAAAGCTTTTGATAAAGCTTAGGGACAGGGTCCGCAACTTGGGAGTGCTCCTCGACCCAGAGCTGTCGTTGGAAGCTCAGGTGACGGCGGTGGCGAGGAGCGCTTTCCTTCAGCTTCGGCTGATCCATCAGCTGCGTCCCTACCTGGAGAATGACTGCCTGGCGACGGTGACACACGCGCTGGTGACTTCCCACCTAGACTTCTGCAACGTGCTCTACGTGGGGCTGCCCTTGAAGAAGGCCCAGATACTTCAATGGGTGCAAAACAGAGCTGCCAGGCTGCTGACGGGGACTGGGTGTTGTGCTCACATGACTCCAGTCCTCCGTCAGCTTCACTGGCTTCCCATTGAAGCCCGGGCCCAATTCAAGGTGTTGGTTATCACCTACAAAGCCCTTAACGGCTTGGGTCCTGGTTACCTGAAGGAGCACTTACGTCCATATATGCCCGCCCGCCCCTTGAGATCTGCGGGAGAGGCCCTTCTCCGGGAACCCTCCATGAAGGATATTAGGAGGGTGAGTACCCAGAGCGGGGCCTTCTCTGGGGTGGCGCCCCGTCTATGGAATGTGCTCCCCACAGAGGTCCGCCTGGCGCCATCATTATTTATTTTTTGGCGCCAGGCAAAGACCTTTTTATTTAAATGTTATTTTAATTAATTGCTGATTTATTTATTGGTTTTAAATTATTATGCCAGGATGTTTCCAGTTGTTATGTATTTGTACTGATATTTATTTGTATTGGAAGCCGCCCTGAGGCTTATGCGAATGGGGCGGCATACAAGAATTCCAAATAAATAAATAAGTAAATAAGCAAGCAAATCAATAAATCAGCAAATCAATAAAATGCTGTGAGGACGGCGGAGAAGCCGAGCAGGGCAGACCCCCTGGAGGGGCGTGTGGCGGGGCAGGAGGCGGCTTGCTGGGCCGGCACCCAGTGAGTCCCAGCACTCTGGTCCGGGCACAGCCGAGTGCGCCTGGCTGCCTGCTTGCGGAAGTGGAAGGAGCGCCTTGGGGAGCCGGGGGCTACGGACGCCGAGGGTCCCCGGGCAGAGACGGCGTGTGCGCCCAGCAGCCGTGCGGTGCAGAGGGCCGTGCTCTCCCGGGCCCCTGAACACGCGCTCTGCTTTTCGGACGTTGGCCTACAGGCTGCAAGGAGTATTTAAATCCACTTGTCAGGAGTAAGATTCATCCCAGTAGTGACGATACAGAGACAAAGTACCAAGCAGAGTTTAAGCAGGGCGGCTTATTTTATATTGTATATTTGTATTTTATTTTAATGTATATATTTTAAAATGTTATTTATGATGATTTAACCTATTGTTGTAATAAATAATAATTCACTCTTGCAAGGTAGCGCGCCGTTTACACTCAAAACATGGTCTTTTTATCCCCTTTTCCCGGCTCACAGACCCTTCCTCTTTTCCCCCATTGGCTGGGCTACTCAGAAGGTACAATCTTCTCCGTCCACCTACATCACACGACCCCTGGATAAGATCCCCGCTTGCACATACAACCCATGTTCATGCTAATGAGCCCATTACCTATGGGAGGGGTGGCAGTTACTATTCATGCGCCTATGAAGCGTGCGCAGTCCCTTCTAAAAGTTCAACAGGCCAAAGTGGCCTTGCAGATTCTTATTTGACGCCAACTTATTTCCTGAATCTTGTGGGAGGATGAGACAGGGCGAACAGGCCTTCCTCCAGGCTCATTACGGCCGGTTATGAAAAGGTATTCAACCTCCTGCTCTCCTCCACTGAAGGTGACAGTTTTACCACGGTCCCCCAATTTTACCCCTTCTGGCATTTTTCAGGACTTTGATGTAAAAAGCAGTACTTCGCTTAGCGCAACTATTTACACGATTCGACTCTCCTTTCGGCCTTAAGAGACTTCAATTAACCCTGTAATTCGCTCTTTCTTTGGTCTTGTCTTAACACTTAGTAACATTTCATTTCTCACAAGGCCCTTTCCGGAAGTCCCCATTATGACCGGGAATGGAGCCACTGAAGCTCAGGCCCGGTTACCTGAAGGAGCATCTCCTTCCATGTGTGCCTGCCCGCCCCCTAAGGTGTGGGGCAGAGGCCCTTCCCTGGGAGCCCTTCTTGAAGATCAGAGGCGGCTACTGGCAGAAGGGCCTTCTCTGCAGTGGCGCCGATTGTGGGACACGCTCCCCAGAGAGGTTTCGCCTGGCCTGGGCCGCCGCTTCGTTCTTCTCGGTGCCAGGCTAAAACCTTGTTATTCCCCCAGGGTTTAAGGGTTGACTGTTTTAATATGGGTTTTATTGCTGATTGGCTAAGAATTTGACTAGGGATGCTGTGTTTTATTCTGTTTTGTCTTACTGTTAAGCCGTCTCGAGACCACGGCAAGGGACGGTCTAAAAAAGTTTTAAATGAGTAACTAAATAAATAAAATGAACTTTGGATGTGCATCTCTTCTCCCATGTATGGCCCACTCCATTCCTGCTCTAGGAAGTCTTTGTTTCATTTATTTCAATTTATATCCTGCCTTTTTCCTACAGACTCTCAGTTTACATCTCCTCCTCCATCTTATTCCCAAAACAACAGCCCTGTGAGGTAGGTTGGGCTGAGAGTCTGTGACTGGCCCAGAGTCACCCAGGTGGCTCCATGGCTGAGCGGGGACTTGAACCCGGATCGCCTGAGTCCCAGTCCCAGGCTCTTCACCACTGCACCACACTGGCTCTCAATTAATTGGAATCAATGTGCCAGAAATGTGCCAGCCCTCTTCCCTCCTCCGAGACCCGGCAGCCGCCCTCGGGGGCCAGCGCTGCCGGGGCTGCTGAGCCCATGTGCCACGGGCACGGCTGCACAGGGCCCTTCCTGCGGGCACGCCGGAGGCCGGGGAGAAGGAGGCACTGCAGCTGCCGGCGGGCCGAGGTCCTCCAGGGCGAGATGCAGAGGCGGAAAGGGCCGCTGCAGCCGGCCCCTCGAGTCCCCGGGGGCCCCTTGAGGCGGCCAGGTGCACGGCTTCCACCGGGGGCCCACAAGACTCCCCCCCCCCAACGCCGTGCCTTCCCAGCGGCTCCGCATTCCCAGCATGTCAGGGCAACCACGCTCTTTCCCAACCTTTCTATTTTTAAACGACTGACACGGTGCTCGAGATCTTGCAAGCGCGAGGCAGAAAACGCAGCGGTGCCGAGCGACTCCGCTCACGGCCGCCGGAGCCCACAGGCACGTCCAAGAGGCCCCCGGCGCGGGCCACCCCACCGCCTGGCCGAGCCCGCGTCCCGGATCCTGCCCCGCTCAGGAGCGTTCGGGGGTCGGTTTGGGGCCGGCACCGGCTCGGCCGAGAGGCAGCGGGTACAGAGCAGTCCTCCGAGCACACCCGGTTTGCACGGACACATGGGCACCAGCAGGACGGTGGGGGCCACCTGCACCTACACCCACCATCCCCGAGTGCCGTGGGGCCTGAGCTTGCTCACGGGGGCCAGCTCTGGGGGGCCCGGGCGCTAGGACTCCTCCGGAGGGCTCCTTCCTGCAGAGCGTCCCGTGGGCTGGGAGGGGAGGGGGCCTGGCCAGCGGGACAGGTGGCCGGTGCGGCCCCCTTGGGCTCAGTGCCTTCCCTCCTGCCGGCGCTCAAGGTGAAACGCTTGGCTAAAACTCCTGAGCAGGCTCAGCAGCCGTGGCATCGGAGGGCCTTTGGCGGATCAGGCACGAGCAGAGAGCACGGAACTGGGCTCTTACGGGAAACCAGTGCTCGGCTTGGCCCGTGAATTCGGAAGGAGCCGTGAAGTGGCCGAGTTTGCTGATGGCACCTCATGATTAAGGGGGGGTTGGTTCGGATCCCTCCTAACTGGGAAAACGGACCCAAACTGGCAAAACTGGTTGCATAGCCAGAGGTGTGGCTTCTAGATCAAGAGAGGTATTACTGCCACTCTACGCGACTCCGGTGCGCCTGCAACTGGAGTATTGTGCTCAGTTTTGGGCCCCTCATTGCAGAAAGGATATAGCCAGGTTAGAGTCAGTGCAGTGCAGGGCCACAAGGCTGGTGGCCGGTTTGCAGGGGGTGGGGTATGAGGCGAGGCTGAGGGAACGGGGTCTCTTCAGCCTGGAGAAGAGGTGGCTCAGAGGGGGGCTGTTGGCAACATGCAGGTATGTGAGGGGGTGTCACACGGAGGTGGGGAGAGACCCGTTCTCCCCTGCAGAGGAAGGCAGGACGCGCTCCCACGGAGCAAAGCTCAGGGAACCCAGGTCCAATTTGGGTGCCAGGAAGCACTTCATGACAGTCAGGACCCCGAGCGTGTGGAGTGGGCTTTCCCGAGAGGTGGTTGAGGCCTCATCGATGTGGGTGTTCAAGGATAGGCTGGGCATGCACATGGTGGGCATGTCGTGAGCGGACCCGGCTGCATCCTGGGGTCAGACTAGATGGCCCAGGGGACCGTTCTGACCCTCTCTGCTGCACATTTGGGCAAGAACATGCAACCTTCAAGGTTATGGGTTTTCCCGGTTGCAATGCATGGCAGTGAAAGCTGGACCGTAAGGAAGGCTGAGCGCCAAAGGATTGAGACCTCTGAATTGTGGTGCTGGAGGAGACTCTGCGAGTCCCTTGGACAGCAAGGCGCTCGAACCGGTCAGTCCTGGAGGAGATCAACCCCGACTGCTCTTTGGAAGGCCAGATCCTGAAGATGAAACTCAAATACTTTGGCCACCTAATGAGGACGGACTCCCTGGAGAAGAGCCTGATGCCGGGAGTAATTGATGGCACGAGGAGAAGGGGGCAGCAGAGGAGGAGGTGGCTGGACGAGGTCCCTGGGGCGGTGGGTGGGACTGGGTGGACTCCGGGGGATGGCGGAGGACGGGAAGGCCCAGAGGAATGTGGTCCATGGGGTCGCAATGGGTCGGGCGCGACCTCGCAACTAGCAACAGAAATGCAACCTTCACGTCTGGGCTGAAGGGCCCTGAGCTGGCAGAGGCTGGCAGAGGGATCATAGACCCACAGAATCCTAGCAGAGCCGGAAGGGGCCCTGAAGGCCATCCAGTCCACCCCGCTGCTGCTGCAGGACACCCAGTGGCACTATCCCACTCAGAGGGCTGCCCCGTTTCTTTTCAATGCCTCCAGTGAGGGAGAGCCCCCACCTCTCCCGGCAGCTGGTCCCACGGTTGTGTTGCTCTGACCGTGAGGAAGCTTTTTCCGATGTCCGGCCTGAATCTGGGTTGCCGCACCTTGAATTGGTTAGTTAGTTAGTTAGAAAATGTCTAGGCCGCCCCATTCGCCGAAGCCTCGGGGTGGCTTACAAATAAATAAATAAATTAAAATACATAAACAACAATATAAAATACATGTAACTGTTCCATGTCCTGCACTCTGGCATCAGCATGAAGAGATTATTATATTATTATTATTATTATTATTATTAGAACATTTCTATGCCGCCCCTTGCCGAAGCCTTGGGGCGGCTTACAAACACAATAAAATACAATAAAATACAAAAAAAAATACAAAAATAACAATATAAAATTAAAATTAGCAATATAAAATAAACAAAAATATAAAATATAAAAGAAGTCGCCCTGGCCAGATAAATAAGCAAATCTTGTTCTTGGCCTCCCTCTTTGTGGCAGCCTTAGAGGTCCTTCTAGAGGATCTCAAGTCCCCCACCCCCCAGATCCTGGGCGGTGGTGGCCCGAGGGGCCGGCCAGGGCCCCGCTGCTGCGAAATCAGTGTGCCGCATGTGGGGCCCGGCGAGGGCTGGAACAGCGAACCGAAGTGCTGGGATCACCCACGCTCGGCTCTGGTTGCCGCAGCGGGAAAGTCCACCGGAGAGCTGGGAAAGGGGCAGAGGCGGAACGGAAGAGATCCAGAGGATGGCACACACACGAGGCGCTTGCTCCTCCTCTGTTCCTGACAGCGCCTGCTGCGAAGGGGGATTCTCAGGGTGCCCAGGGGGGCCTGTGCTGAGCCGGCAGGGGCTGATGGGCATTCCGGGCCCAGCCCCCTGGAGCCGCAAGTGGCAGGACCGAGGCCCGGCCCGAAGAAGAGCGAACCACGGGAGAACCGGCCTCCGGGAGGGAGGCAGACGGCCCATCTGCCAGGAGGACAAACCAGGCTTCCCTCCCTCTCCCGGCGGCCGGTTCTGCCCACTGGCTAGCCGCCCCCCGAGCCTGCTTGCCCGCCGGCAGCAGGGGCAGGGCCTCGCTGGCTGTGCCCCCCACGGCAGAATCAGGCCGTGTGCGCAGGATGCTCCCGGTTGCAGGGTGGCCCCAATACCTCCTCTGAGGAAGATTTTGGTCCTCGCCCCATGCCAGGCCCCTGCCATGCCAGCTGAGCCTTTCCCCACGCAGGGGGCGCATGCAGGCCCCGCGGCAAGGTCGGCCGCAGGGGAAGCAGGCGGCCCGCATGCAGGCGGGGGGGCCCAGCTGCAGCGCCCGGCCGGTGCTGCTGCCGCACGTGTGAATCGGCGCACGCGTGTCCCCGGGAAAGAGCAGCGGGAGAAGCGAAGGGAAGCGGGCCGCAGGAAGAGGTCGGCCGAGCCGGGCGTGCGAAGGCCCGCAAGGTCCCTTCCCGGCGTCGCACGGTGGATGATGGGATGCGGGTGCAGGGAGCCGGACGGGGCGGGTGGCAGGCGCACTCCCGGGCTGGGGGGACCCCTGACCCGGGCGGCGGGGCTCTCCCCCGGGAGGGGCGGCCGGGCCCCCGCCCGCGTCCCGCCGCGCCCCCCGCCCGACCCTCCCGGGAGTGCGCGGCGCCGCTGCACGTGTGGACGGCGGGGGCGGGGCGCGCGGCCGGGGCGGGGCCGTGACGCGGGGGGCGGCGCTACG
>NW_025335594.1:50079-58702 GCF_004798865.1 Varanus komodoensis | reverse complement strand
CCCCCCCCCCCCCCCCCCCCCGGGCCGCCGCCCCCTCCGCTCACGCCCGCCCTGGGCCCGCAGGCGCTGCTGCTGGCGCTGCTGATGGTGCCGCTGCTCCGGACCGCCTCGCAGCGCCTCTCCGCCATGGCCGCCGCCGAAGGGCCCTCCGTGGCCGGGCCGCTCTCCGCCGCCTTCGTCACCTGCCCCAGCCAGACGGTCGCCCGCGAGATCGCCAGGTGCGCCCCGCCCCCCGGCCCCCCTGGCTGGCCCTGGACCCCCTGGCCGGCGATGGCACTGGATGGCTAGCCCCCCTGGCCCTGCCCTCCTGGCCCTGGCTGGCCCTGGCCTTGGCTGGCACTGGATGGCTAGCCCCCCTGGCCCTGCCCTCCTGGCCCTGGCCGGCACTGGCGCAGGGCCCCCTGGCTGGCACTGGGTTGCTGGTCCCCCTGGCCCTGCCCTCCTGGTCCTGGCTGGCCCTGGCGCAGGGCCCCCTGGCTGGCACTGGGTTGCTGGTCCCCCTGGCCCTGCCCCCCCCCGGCGCTGGCCCCCCTGCCCCAGGCGGGTGCTGAGCCGGCCCTCTCTGCCCGCTTGCCTTGCAGAGCGCTGGTGGAGAAGCGGCTGGCAGCCTGCGTCAACATCGTCCCCCAGATCACGTCCATGTGAGTGCAGCCCCGGGCGGGCGGGCGGGTGGCTAGCGTGGGGCTGCCATGGGCCAAGCCCCAGCCGGGCCAGTGCAGGCTCTGGGCTCATCGCAGAGTCGGGGGCCCGAGGGCCATGGGGTCCATGGACTCCAAGTTAGACCACCCACAACACAGCAGGCGGCTGTCCAGAAGAGTCGAGAGCCGCCAGGGAGCACCCACCCGGACAGCAGGCGGAGGTGGGGGAAACGGAGTCAATCTGGGTGAGGAAGCATCCTGCCACTTGGGCCACGCTTCCCCCACGGCGCTTCCCATCGTGCCGGGTGTCCCGGCCTGGCCTCTCCTCACTCCAAGATTCCTTCTTGCAGCAAGGCAGTGGGGAAGCTTCCCAGGAGAATGGAGGTGCGACGTTTCCAGAAATGACAAAATGATCAAGGACGATCCTATGATCTGCAGAAATTCCGGCACGGTCGCTTCCCCGCTGCTGGTCACGGTGAAGGCCCTGCAGTGCCGCCCGGCCAGCTGGCAAGCCCTGGGCTGGCTCCCAGCCCCGCAGGATGACACGGAGGCTGGTGTCCCGTTCCGGCAGTGGCCAGCCAGCTGCTCGCCAGAGCAGAAGCCGCAGCCCTTCCTTGCCCATGTTCCCCAGCAGCAGCTGCCTCTGGGCCGGGAGCCAGGCTGGGCCGGGAGCCTTCACCTCGGCCAGTGCATAGAAAAGCCGTGCTCTCAACATTGTGGGGTTTGTTCTGGGCGCTGCCGGGTCGCCAGGCTTCTCCTGGTGCGATGCCCTGGGGTGGTGGGAGCCCTCCTGCACCCGCATTTTTCCTGCCGCCTCGGGAATGATTCCCAGGATAACGGAGGTGCTTCCGAGATCTCAGACTACATTCTGCATCACTCGGTTTCCTTGTGAAATGGTCACGTTTGCTGTAGCAGATTTCAAAGTATATTTATCCAGGGAGTAATCATGAATTTACTGATTCCACTATCAAGCTGTTGCCAATTTTAACGATAATTTCAGGAGCAAACCAACTTGTACACAGTAACAGGTAACTTGACCGGTGGGCAGGTAACTTTAAAGGCGGAGACAAGAAATACTCCGTGGAGCGTTCAGAGAAACTGGGATCCGAGGCCACGGGAAGTGGTGCTGGCCACCAGTCTGGGTGGCTTTAGGAGGGAGGGGGCACCCAGGGGCTACTAGCCTCGCTGGCCATGTGCCACCTCCTTCCCCAGACACAGCACACCCGCCGCTGAGGAGCTGGGCAGGTGGAGGTCCTGCCCGCATCCCCTGGAGGGATCCTGCGGACACGGGGCCGAAACATCGGCCTGATCCAGCGGGGCTCACGTTCCTAAACCGCAAATAGCTCAGATCTGCCCGGCCCATTTTCCCCTTGGCTCAGGTGTGCTCTTGAGTGTGGGGCTCAGCTACTTTAGTTGGTGCCGTCAACGTTTCTGGAAATGCCGCACCGTGAGGGGCGCTGGCTCAGCGGTGGGCTTCTCCGGGGACCCCGGATCTGCCGGGGGCGGTTTGGAGGTCCGAGAGCAGCTGCGCTGAGGGGACGGGGTTCATGGCTTCTCCCCCCCCCCCCGCATCATCTCTTGCAGCTACGAGTGGAAGGGCAAGATCGAGGAGGACTCCGAGGTGCTGCTGGTGAGTGGGGAGGGTCCGTCCGGGGCAGCCCTCCCTCTCCTGGTTCCCCCTGCTGCCCTCCTGTCGCACCCCCAGGACTGGGGGCCAAGGCCTCAGCAGAGGTGGCGTTTCCGGGGCCCATGGTGAGGGGGGCGGCGTTCAGCCCGGCCCACGATGGGGATGGGGCCATGCCTCGGCTACTGCACTGCCAGCAGCAAGGTTCGTCCTCCGCCCCAGTGCTGCGGCTTGCCTGCTGGGGGGCCGCCCTGCTTGCTGCCTGGAAGGAGGGAGGAGGGGGAAACACAGCCGCCCCCTTCCTGCTTCACGGCGCTCCTTCGGCTGCCCCCCTTGCATGTGGCTGGGGAGTGTGGGGGGAGGCTGGTGTGGGGCTGGCAGTACCTCCTCTTCCCACCTTGGGTCCAGAACCCACTGGCAAGGAGCCAGCATGGCGGGGAGTGGGCCCTGTGCCCTGCCAGGCCGTGGCGCCCCTGGGCCGGTCTGGGGCCGCTACAAAGGCGAGATGATGGCGGCCCCAGGGGCTCCTCGGAGGAAAAGGGGCGTTTGCGAGTGGCTGGCTGACAGAAAGGTCTCTCCCCTCAGATGATCAAGACACGCACTTCCCGCATCTCCGCGCTGGCTGACTTCGTGCGGTAAGTCCCTGCCGGCGGGGGCGGGGGGGCCGGCGGGGGGCACGGGGGGGCTTCTCCGGGCACACCTGACCCTGCCGCCCCACCCTTCCCCTTGGCCTGCAGGTCCGTGCACCCCTACGAAGTGGCCGAGGTGATCGCCGTGCCCATCCAGGACGGGAACCCGCCGTACCTGAAGTGGGTGGCCGAGACGGTGCCCGAGTAGGAGCAGGAGCAGGAGCCGCAGCCGGGCCCCGGGCAGGGACGTGCTGCTGCGCGGGAGCAATAAAGCCCCCGGGGCTGGCGGGGAACGCACGAGCAACAGCCTGTGTCTGCGTTTGTTTGGGCCGGGGGGCCGGGGCGGGATCCCGCGGGGGGCCCTGGGCCAGGGATGCCCGGCCGAGGCGTCCGGGCAGCCCCACGACTGGACCTGCGCCGGGTGGCGGAGGGGGCCGCCAGCCCCTCGGGAGCGCCGGCGGGGGGCGCAGGGGCCCGGCCGGCGGGGCCCCGTGTCGGTGCCACGAACCACCCGCAGGCACACGGGCTTGACCAGAGCTCTTTATTCTGTGGCGCTTTGTACAGTCAGTTCCGCGGCGGCGGCCCGGGACGCGCAGAAGCAGCGGTGCAGGCGCCGGGGGTGGGGGGCAGCCCCCCCCACCCCAAGCAGGCCTCCTTAATGAAACCGGTACCGGTGAAACAGCGGGGAAATCAGCCGAAAGAAACTTGCACGGGATGACTGCGAGGCGGTGGCGGCGGCGGCAGCGGTGCGGAGCGCGGGCAGAGGGATCCTGCCGCCCAGGCCGTCCCTCCCCCTCGGGAAGGAGCCGCGAGTCAGCGGTCCTGGGGCGGGAGCCGGGCCCGCCCCACAGGTCCAGGGGGTCCTGGCTGCCCTCTTCGCCGGGCGTCCCGGGCCCCGCCGCGGCACGGCGTCCCTCTTGCCCGGGGCTAGAACATGCCCCCGCCGTCCCACTCGACCAGGTACTGCACGGTGCCCTCGGTGGTGACCCGGCGGGCCAGGATGCGCACGGCCTCGCCCCGGGCCAGCCGCCCCATGGCCCCAAAGTAGCTGCTGTGGGCCGAGGGGCTGGCGGGGACGCAGGCGGCAGGGGGTGCGGGGGCCTGGGGCTGCACCCGGCGCTTGGTGGCCGGGGCCGGGGTTGGGGCCGGGGCCGGGGCCGGGCAGGGCAGGCAGGGGGCGGGCCGCTCGGGGCTCTCGTGTTCGCTGCCGGTCGCGTCGCAGGGGTCCAGCGGGAGGGCGCCGCTCGTGCTGCAAGGAGACGGCCATTGGCTGGTGCCTTCCCCGTGCCCACCGTGGGCTGGGCTGGCCTGCCCCCCACCGGGCTCTGGGCAGCGCCAGGGCCCCATGGCCACAGAGCCGGCCCTCTGCCTTGGGAGAGGGGCGAGGGCGATTTGGGGGCGCAGCAGGCCTCCCCCCGCCACTGGGGGCAGGGGCCTCACAGACCCCCACGAGGCTCTCGGGGGCCCCGGGCCAGCCGGCACTGCTGCCGAGAAGCACGGCACGCGGCCCCCACGCGGCCCCGGAGCCTGTTGGGGAGGGGTCGGCTGGGGCTGCGGGACCAGCCCCCCCCTTGCACCGCCCTTGCCGCACCCGATCGCTGGCCAGGTCCAGAGCCCCCCTTTGGGCCACCTCTCCTGGCTCTGGCAGCCCAAGGTCGGCGAGCCCCCCAGGTCTCGGCCCCGCCTGGCCCACGCTGGTGGGGGACACGGGCCGAAGGGCAGGCGCTGGGCCAGCCGGCCACGCAGGAGCCCCAGCCCCGTGCGCAGGCGGCCTTGGGGCCCCAGGACGGCCTGGGGGTGCCGCTCCCTCCCCGCCGGCTCACCTCAGGGTCCCTGCGGTGTTGGCGGATGGGTGGAAGGAGGCGAACATCCGGATGGGGGCGCTGCGGGAGAGAGGCGGGCAGTGAGCGGGGGCGAGGGGGGTGCCCGGCCCGCACGGCCCCGGCCCAGCCCTCACCTGTCCTGGCAGCGAGCGTCGGTGCGGCGGAAGTTGTAGGTGCTGGCGGGGCCGCCGGAGCCGCCGTCGCTCTGGCTAGCGCTGCCCGGGGTCTGCACCACCTCCTGGCGGGACACGACAGCGTGAGGCCTCCTCCTCCTCCTCCTCCTGCCGCTCCCCCCTCGGGGCCGCCCCGCTCGCCCGCACGTTACCTGCGCGAGGGCTCCCTCCGGCGGCTGCCTCTCCCCTGCGCTGCGCTGCTGCTCCTCCCCGCAGGGGGCCGCGTCCCTCCTGGCCAGACGCCCCCGGGCCCTCCGGCGCTCCGGCCCCTTCCCACGCCTGCCCTGCCCTGAAAGGAAGCTGTAAGAGACCCTCCTTATCTGCCCAGCACGGAGGGGGCGCCGAGGGACGGGGCGGGCTGGGGCGGCCCCGGAGCACCCCGGCCCCTTCGCCCGGGCAGTGGGGGGGAGGGGGCCGCGCCTCACCTGCCGTCTTTGGCGAGGGGGGGCTTGCTGCCCCCGGAGCCGTCCGGGAGCTGGGGCGCGGGCGGAGGGACACGCAGGTGCAGCCCGAAGAGGCCCTTGCGCTTCTTGATCTCCTTGCCGGAGATGAACCTGCGGGGGGAAAGCGGGTCAGGGCGGTGGGGGCCGGGGCCCCGGGGCCGGGTGGCTGCAGCGGGTGGCCTGCCGCACACACGGCAGCTGCCAAAGTCGGCGGGGGGAGGGCCAGGGCGACCCTTCAGCCTCTGCAAAAACCCCACGTTTTCCCTCTTCCTTCCCCATGCCGCCTTCCTCATGTGCCGTGACCTCGGCCTTCCAGGCCTGCGATCGGGGCTGGCTCCTGCCGACAACGCGGGGGCTGCCGGGGGAGCTTCCCAAAGACGCTGTGGCCTTGAGCGGGGCTTCCCATCTCCCGAGCAATGGTGGGGCGCCCCTTGACTGGGGACTCAGGCTGGGGCCACCCCCGGTGGGTCCCCGTGGGGCAGGCCAGAGACAGGCGGGGCGGCCCGGCTGGGTGCTGAGGCAGGGGGCCAGGTGTCCCGGAGGCCCGAGGACGGGTGGGGCGAGCCGGGCGTGGGGCACCTACCTGTCCTTGTGGCCGGTCAGGGCGCTCAGCAGCTGGCTGTACCGCTCCCCCTTGGGGGTGTCCGAGAGCTGCGGGAGCCAATGGGGAGACGTTGGCACGGGAAGGAGCCTGCGCCCCCCGGCCCCCAAGCACAGCCAGCCTGCCCCCCCCCCCGCCGGCCGCCATGTGGGTCAGGCTGCACGGCCCTGTGCGGGCATCCAGGGACGTTCCACGTGCAGGAGGGCCGCGCACGGGGCCCCCACGGGCCCCCCTGCCCTGCCCTGCCCTGCCCTGCCCTGCCCTCACCTCTCCCAGCAGGAGGCTGTCCCAGTTCTCGCTGGCGAAAGGCAGGATCTCCCGCTCAAAGTCGAAGTACTTCTTCTTGCAACAGATGCTGAGGTGGTACAGGATGAGGTGGGCCACGTCCACCCTGCAAGCGGCCACGGGAGTCCTCAGCGGCCTGGGTGGCACGAGTCCTCCTGTCGCCCGGCCACCCCGGGCTGGGGAGGATGCCGGCGGGCCGCTTCCCGTGAGGTGGCCTTGGAGGGGCTCCCCAGGGCGGGGCAGTCCTCTGCTGGAGCCAGGCGAAGGGGCGGCTCGTGCTGCGACGCGGGGAGCCCCCCTGCGCCTTTGGGCAGGGCTCCCCTTCCTGGCGCTGGGTTGGGGAGCGCCCTCGGGGGCCCCGAGGCTCGGGGCGCCCCCGCGGGTTGCGGGAGCCACTGGGGAGAACGGCCTGGGGGCTGGCCTGAAAGTCCCCCCTCAGAGAAGTGTGAGAGCTGCTTTTGGGGAAAGGAGTCGGGGGCCTGGCCTTGCCCGAGAGGAGCCCCAGGCTGGCATGGAGTCCCAGCGGGGCCCCCGTGCTGGGACGGGGCCTGCCTGCTGCGGCCCCTTCCGCACGGACTGCGGGGGGCTGCTCCTGGCAGTGGGGAAGGGGAGCAGGACCCCCCGCAGCCGGCCCGTCCCCCCAGAGACGGCTGCTCGCCCAGGGGCTGGCTGGCGGCGGATCGGGGGGCGGCAGAAGGCCCCGCCCGAGTGGCCGTGTAGGCCCCCACCACCCCCCGTCGGCTCGTGCCCCTCCTTCGGAAGCCGCTCGGCAAGCCCGGGGGCTCCCCGCGGAGTCCGAAGGGAGCCCGTGGAACTCCCCGCCCCAAGCTCCAGCGGGGCCTGCTGGCCGCCCCGCTTGGGGCAGTGTGGGGGTGACCCGGCCATGTGTGCGCCCAGCCCGGGGGGGGGGGCACCTGCCCTGCTCACCATCTCAGGGGGAGGCGCCGGACGCTCTCGGGGCCCCCGGTGCACACGCAGCACTCGAAGACGTAGAACCTGCCGGAGGGAAGCACGGGGTGAGCGGGGCCCCCGGGCCTGCGCGCCCCCCCCACCCCCCGGCCGGGCCGGGACGCCCCTCACCTGTCGCCGTAGAGCAGCGGCTTGCTCAGGCACTGGGTGCAGGCCTCATGGAACCACTGGGCGCACAGGCGGCACTGCAGCATCTTGAGGTTCCACCTGGCCGGGAAAGCACAGCGGAGGGGCGGGTGGGCGGGGGGCCCTCAGGCAGGGCTGCCCGGCCCCACGGCCCCCGCCCAGGCCCACCCCGCCCGCCCGGAGGCGCGCACTCACTCGCCGGGGCCGCCGCAGTAGCAGTAGCACTGCTGCCGGTTGCTGAGGTGCTCGGCGTCCCACTCCAGCCCCTTCAGCTGGTAAGGCAGCACCAGCTTCATGCCCAGCATGGCCTTGGCGTAGGGGCCCTTCTTGAGGGCGCCGCCCCGCTGCAGAGGGAGGGAGGGTGGGAGAGAGGCACGTGGGGGGCCGCCTGGCGCCGTGGGGCAGGCGGGCAGCTCCCCGCCCGCCATACACGGAGCACTAGGCTCTTCCCCGACGGAGGCCGCGGGGTGCGGCTCCCCCGGGGGCAGGGGCCCCAGGGCAGTGGGGGGCTTCCCCCGCGGGGGGGGGGCCCAAGCCACGACCTGCCCGGGGCGGGACACCCGATGCCCCCGGGGCCACGCCAGGGAGACCCCCGGCCACGCCACTCACCTTGGTGGCCACCGCGAAGACGCACTGCCGGCAGGTCCAGGCGCCCTCGCCGAGCACCCTGGGCAGGTGGCATTGCTGGTGGTAGGCTGCAGGGGACACGGAGCAGTGGAATCAGTGGGGGCGGAGCGGGGCCCCCGCGGGCCACAGGGGGGGAGGCCGGGGGCCGCGCACACCCACCGTGGCTGCACTTCTCGCACCGCACCAGCCGGTTCTCCGGACCCTCAGCCTCCGAGTGGCACACGCAGCAGGAGAGCTCCTCCCCGGGCACGGCGGCTGTGGAGGGAGGCAGGCAGGCAGGCAGGCGAGGAGGGGGTGGGCCAGGGCTGCCCCCCCCCCGGGCTGCCACAAGCCCCGGCAGCGGCCTGCGCCAGAGCTGCCCCCCAACCACCAGGGATGGCGGCCTGCCTCCTTCCCTGCCTTCAGAAGATGAGTGCCCCATGCCGCCACCCCAGCGGCATCAGGAGAGTAGGGGGCAGGAGGCCTGCCCCTGTGCCCCCCCCCCGAAGCCTCGGGGGGCTGGCGCACCCAGAGCTGCCAGGCGGGGGGGCGGGGCAGCTCCCCCTGCCGGCCGGGGGGCCAGGCGCCCCCATGGGCCGGGGCCACTGACCTGGGTTGATGTCCTTCCAGAGCACCAGGAACTGGGAGTCGTCCTCGAACTGCACCAGGCAGACCTGCCGCAGGGGGTCCACCTGCGGGGGGGGGG
>NW_025335594.1:29213-49979 GCF_004798865.1 Varanus komodoensis | reverse complement strand
ACCTTCAGGGCGGGGAGCCCCGCGCCCCCAGGCGATCCGGCCCGCCCCCGGCACACCCCCTTCCCTCCCCACTGGGGGGCCCCGGGCTGCGGGCCGGGCACGGACGCGGCGGCCGCCCCTCCCCTGCGGGACACGCCGCGTCCACCTCTCGCCGCTTCTTGCCCGCAAAGGCGGCCGCGAGAGCGGCCCCTCCCGGGGTGACGCCGCTGCCTGCCTGCCTGCCTGCCCGCCCCGCCGGAGGTGCCCAGCGGGGAGGAGGGGGGGCGCTCAACAGGTGGAGGCTGGGGCGCAGGCTGCACCTGTAGAATGGCTGCCTGGGGCACGACCTGTGGAGTGGCTGCCTGAGGGAGGGCGCCGGGAGGGAGGGAGGGAGGGAGGGAGAGTGTCACTGGGCGTGGCGTGGCGGCGCCCCTCCCCGCAGGGCCCCGCCCCCTCGCAGCCTCATTGCGCACGGCGCGGCGGCGGCGGCGGCGGCGGGAGGTCGGGGCCGCCCTGAAGGTGCGCGCGCGCGCGCGCGCCTCCGCCCTCCCGGTCCCTCTGGCGCGCGCGCGGCGACGCTGGCGACGCAGCTGGAGGAGCGCCTGCGCGGCCTGGGCGAACCACCGAAGGGGCGGTGGCGGGCCCGGCGAGCCCCCTGTGAGCGGATTCGCCCGCTCCATTAGCGGAGGCGGAGTCAGGCGCCCATTGGCTGCGGCGCGCGTCGCAGGCCGCCGCCGCGGCTCCTCCCCCTCCCTCGCTAGGGCCGACGGGAAGCCCGTTTGAACGCGCGGGCGTTGGAGGACCGGGATGGAGCGCGCGCAGGTCAGGAGCGAGCGGCGGCGGCCGGCTGGCGTCGCCTGGGCATGTGCAGAGTTCCGTCCCGCCGCGCTGGCGGGCGCTGAGGCGGGGCGGGGGCGGGAGCCCGCGGCCGGGGCTGCCGGGGGTCCCCGCGGGGCGCTGGGCGGCTCACCGGAGCCGGGGAGGGGGCCTGGGACGCGGCCGCGGCGGCGCCCCCCGCCCCGCGCGCCCAGCCCCGTCTTGCCTCCCGTGCAGCGGCCCCTGAGGGAGCAGAAGATGAACGCGGCCGGCGCCGGGGGAGCCCCGCCGCCGCCGCCCGGGAGCGCCTCGCGGCTGCCCGTGCGCGGCCTGCGCCCCAAGCGGCCCGCCGACGACGAGAACGCGCCGCCCGGGCAGGAGCCGCAGGTACGGCCTGGGAGCCTCGCGGTCGGGCGGGCATCGGGACCGGGGCCGGCGGGGACCGGGGCTGGGCCCCGCGCCGCCGCCTTCTCCTTCTCCTCCTCCTCCTCCTCCTCCGCAGAAGCGCGCCCGCGTCGCCGCCGGCCCCGCCAGGAGAGCCCCCTTGGCCAGAGCAGCCCCCGCGGCGCCCCGCGGCCCCCGGACCTCCGGTAAGTTCCCCTGGCACGTCCGTCTCCTCGCCTGCGCCGGGTGAACGGTGGGGGGCAAGCAGGGCGGGGGACCGGGGGGGGGCTGCTCCCGGGCCTCACCGGTTTTCCTGTGCTTTTTCTCCCCGTTGCTGCTTAGCCGGGACCCGTCGGCCGGTGCCCGCGGCAGCCCCCAAGACAGGTGAGCCCCCGGGAAGGGCCCCAGAGGGGGGGCAGCCCGTGCCGCCCCCTCTCCTCACCCCCTTTCTCTTTCCCTGTCCTGCAGCCCCTGCTCCCACCGGCGGGGGGGAGAAGAAGCGAGCGCCCTGGGACCTGAAGGGGCAGGTCAGCGACCTCCGCGCCCGTGTGGGCTCCTATAAGGAGAAGGTGCAGGGCCTGTCGGGGGATAACGAGAGCCTGAGGCAGCAGCTGGGCGGGCTGCAGGCCGAGCTCAGGCAAGCCGTGGCCCAGAAGGACGAGCTGAGCAGCCGGGCCAGGTGAGCTGGGGCAGCCTGGGGGGCGGCCTGGGGCGCGGCGCCCCGTGGCGTCCGGATCTGAGCCCCCTCGCTCCCCGCAGTAAGCTGGCCGCCGAACTGCAGCTGTGCCAAGAGGAGGCCCACGGCCGTCTGCAGAAGGTGCTGGCCCTGCAGGAGAAGGAGCGGCAGCTGGAGGAGACGCTGTGCAGCCAGGCCCACGACATCGGGGAGCTCCGGGGGGCCAACCGGGCCATGGAGGAGAGCGGCAGGGAGTTGGCTGCCCGGCTGGATGTGCAGGAGGTGAGCGGGGCTGGGCCTGAACGGGGGTCGCCGTCCTCTGCTGTGGCTCTGCAGCTCAGGGGACGGGGTGGGACACCGGCTCCTCTCCGCTCCAGAAAGCATGCGGTCACTGGGGGTTCCTGAGAAAGGGGCACCCCTTTTGCTTCAGAGGTCTGCTGGAGGGTCTTCCAGCTTTTCCCAATGCTTGTGCAGAGGCTAGCTATAACGAAGATGGCCCTGTGAACGTAAGAGGCCTTTCTGTATTTTAATCAGAAAAAGGAGTGTGCTTGTGTTCTATCTTTTAAATGTTCACTTGGTTGTACTCCTGTAATACAGTGGTGAGAATGGCTAGATTTAAGCTGTATGGTGGCCAGAACACGTAGAGCAGCATACGAGCATATTGAAAGTGTTCAGGCGTGTCTGAGACATGAAAAGCATTGATAAGCTCGGCAAAACGGCCAGTCGGTCGCAGGAGGCTGCTTTGGAGCAGGGGTGTCTTCAGGGGGCTGTGAACGCGGCAGGCTGCCTGCCGGAGCCGCCCAGCAAGGGGGCTGGTGCCTGAGGGCTGCTACGCAGGCAGGCTCCAGTCAGACGCAGCTCTACGAGGAGCGCGGCGTCTGCCGCTGGGCAGGCTGGCCGCGTGGAAAGCCTTCCTCGTGTCCCGATCCCGAGCCGGGTAGGAGCCGGAGCGTCCACCTGGTCGCAAGCAGCGTTCGCCCTCTGGGGCCAGCTGGCCCTTGAGCAGCCCGCCTGGGCCGGGCAGGGACCCCGCGGCTGCTCTCTCAAGCTCCGCGGCACCCTCACTTCGCCCTCGCAAGGGGCTGGGTGGCCCTCGCAGGGAGGGCTGCGGGACGGGATGCCCGGCACCCGCCTCTCCCAGTACAGTCCCTCCAGCGCAGATTCCCCGCCCGGGTCGGTGGCCTCGCTGCTTGGATCGTAGCACGTGGGGAACGTCTGTTGGCCCCTGGGAGCCTTTTCTGCTCAGGGCCTGAGTCCACATGGGTGCCTGGCTGGCTGGCCGGCCGGCCGGCCAGCCCTAACCAGCCGGGGCCTCCCTCTGCCTTGTAGCGCGAGCTGCATCTGGCGGAGGAGAGCCTGGCCAGGCAAGGGCAGGAGAACGAGGCGCTGCGGGCCCGGGTGGAGCTGCTGGAGCAGAAGCTGCACGAGTCGGAGATGGAGCGCCGGCTGCTGCACAACACGGTCCAGGAGCTGAAGGTGAGCTGGGGGGTTCCCTCCGGGGAAGCGCCCGCCCCGCCACCCCCTCGCCAGGGCTGATGGGCTCTCTGGCTCTCGCAGGGCAACATCCGCGTCTTCTGCCGCGTCCGACCTCTGCTGGCCGACGAGCAGGCAGCTCAGAAGGGGATGGGCCACCTGAGCTTCCCGGCTGAGGACAACAGGAGCCTCGTGCTCTCCAAGGAGGAGGACGTAAGGGAGCCTGCGCCCCTCTCGGGGATGGGGGGAGGCTATGGTGGGGCAGCCAGGCTGGCGGGCGGCACTGCACTGCCCCCCCCCCCGTGGTTTGCTGGGCAGCATTGCTGGGCGAGGCTCTTGTAAGGGAGATGTTCCAAAGACCCTTCTGGAAGGAGGTGGGAAGAACGTCTCCTTGGAGGAGAGCCTTCTCTGCGGTGGCACCCAGATTATGGAACGTGCTTCCGAGAGAGGTGTGCCTGGCGCCGAGTTTATACTCTTTTCGGCGCCAGACTAAAATCTTTTTCTCTGTTGTTTTACAAACCAATTTAAATTTTAACGTTTAACAGCTCCTTTTATTCAACTAGTTAAATTTGTGTTTGTGGTTGCTATTTATTGCTGTTTTATTGTGGTTGCTTTAACAATCGTAAGCTACCCTGAGATGCCGTGTATAAGGGGCGGCATGCAGAAGTTTTAAGTAAATTAATAATAAACAATAAGTATTAATTAAAGAATAAATAAGAAAGGCTCTTGGCGCCCTTCATCCGGGAGAGCCGCTGCACCAGCTCTGCGGACGGCGTGTTCCGGATCAGGAGCGGGCAGCTGCTGGCAGGCCCGGCGCTTGCGCGGCCCACCCGCTGGCCGGGGCTGCGGTGCCAGTGCAGCTGCTTCTCCCCACAGTCCCACGTTGGCCGGGAGCGCAAGGACGACATCACCTACGAGTTCCACTTCGACCGGGTCTTCCCTCCCTCCAGCTCCCAGGGGGACGTCTTCGAGGAGATCTCCCTGCTCGTGCAGGTAGCGGGGGTGGCCGGGGCGGCCTGGGGCGGCCGTGCTGGGTGGGCTGCCCGTTGCAAGCCTCTCCCCCTGTGCCACAGTCCGCCCTGGATGGTTACCACGTGTGCATCTTCGCCTACGGGCAGACGGGGAGTGGAAAGACGTACACCATGGAGGGCCCCGACGACCTCAGCCCAGACACCATGGGCATGATCCCCCGGGCCGTGCAGCAGATCTTCAAGACCTCCCACGAGATGGCGGCCAAGGGCTGGAAGGTGAGGAGAAGCAGGAGACCCCTTGCCTATGGAGTGAGTGGGGGCGGCGGCGGGGGGGCAGCCCTGCGGCACTCGCAAGGCCTGCTACGTGCGGAAAGAGTCTGACCCCAGCTCTCTGCTGCAGGCACTGGAGCTGGCTCCTAAGAGGCCGGGGCTCCCGGACATGCCGGGAGTGGAAAAGCCTCCGTTGCCGTGGCTAACCCGGGCCCCTGTTTTTGGCCGGAGCCCAGCAGGGTGCAGAGAAGCGGGGGGCCGGCTGCGTTGCTTTCTCGGAGGCAGAGAGCTGGTGCTGCGGGTGGGGGCCAGGCCGGGGAGCAGGGGAGCAGCTCTGCAGGGCGCCCCTGCTGGCTGGGCGCCCGGAGCCGCTGCCTGGCCTCTCCCTGGGACGTGCCCAGGCCTGGCCCGACAGCAGCAGCAGTAGCAAGCCCTGCGTCTCTCTCCCCTCCCCTCCCCTCCCCTCCCCTCCCCCCTTGCAGTACCAGTTTACTGCCAACTTCCTGGAGATCTACAACGAGTCGCTGCGGGACCTGCTGGTGTCGCGGCCCGAGCTGAGCCCCGAGCTGGAGATCCGGCGGGTGAGCCAGCACACCGAGGAGCTCCACGTCCCCCATCTGTGCTACGTGCCGGTCGCTTCGGAGCAGGAGGTACTGGGGGGGGGGTGAGCGCGAGGGTGAGCGTGTGCGCGCTCCCAGGTGCACCCGAGAGACCGAGAACACTCGTGGCTCGGAGGGGCTGCCTCGCATCCGATTCGGGGACGTGGCGCAGCCCCCCGAGGACTGGCACGGAGGGCTCGCGGCTCTTCGCTGGCAGAGGCGCCTCCTGCACCGAGCGCCGAGATGGGTGCCTGCCACTGCCCACTCGACGGGGCGGCGAGGGCTGGTGGCGGTTCCTTGGCGCGTCCTGAGCCCCCAGAGCGCGTGCTCCTCCCATGGGGAAGCGCTTCCCTGCACTGGGCGCTGGCAGGTGTTCCTGGAGGCTGCCAGGAGTCGGTCCAGGGCGCCCTGTCTCCCTGCAGCTCGCTCGGCCCCTTGCGCTGCGGGGACCGCATCTCCCGTGGGGCCTCGGGCAAGAATCTCCCGGAGGGGCAACCGGGGAGTTTCCCTCCAGCCTCCAGAGAGCCGTGCCCCTCCAGGCTCCTTGGCCAGCCCCCCCCCCGCCACGCCTGCTGAGCCCCGCCGCGCTGTTCCTGCCCCCAGGTGCTGAAGCTGCTGCGGACGGCCAAAGCCCAGCGCTCCGTGGCCAAGACGAGCCTCAATGAGCGCTCCTCCCGCAGCCACAGCCTCTTCCAGCTCCGCATCGAGGGCCAGAACGCCAACCGGGAGCTCCACACTTCCTGTGCGTGGTTCCAGCGGGGGCACGGGGGGGCATCGGGTGGTTTGGTGAATGCGTGGAGAGCCCCCTCCCTCCCACCTGCTCTCCTGGCTGGGGCCCTGCTGTAGTAACCTTGGGCTTGGGCGGAAAAGCTCTCCAGGGCCATCTGGGAGGAAGAGAGGAACAGGGTCTGGGGGAGGACAGCTGGCCGCTGCCCCCTCACTCGGCCTCTTCCTGCAGCTGTGCTGAGCTTGGTGGACCTGGCCGGCAGCGAGCGCCTGGATAAGTCGCTCTCAAAGGGGGATCGCCTCCGAGAGACGCAGGCCATCAACAGCAGCCTCTCCAACCTGGGTCTGGTCATCACGGCCCTCAGCAACAAGGTGGGTGGGCGCCCGCGCGGGGACGAAAGAGCCCTGTTCCCGTTGCGTGGGCTGTGGGGATGCTGGCCCGGCTCACGGGCGTCGCGGGGATGACTGGGGGACCGTGTGCGCCGCACCGTCCCGGCACCCGGAAGCGCACCAGGCGGGCAGGGCTCTTTCCCTTCTCCCTCGCCACGCTCGAGGCGGCTGCCAAATCGCTTGGCCCAGCCGCTCTACGCTGGCCGTGTCCAGCGAAGCCCGAGCCCAGCCTGGCCGTCGCCCTCGTCCTCACGGGAGCCTGTGCCGCGGGGCGGGGGGGCGAGCTGGACTGGGTGCCTGGGAGCTCTGGGGCCCGACCCTGCTCGGCCACAGGCTGTACTGGGTGGCTCGGGGCCAGCGGTGCACTTGTTCACCTGGAGCCCTGCCGGCTGCCTCGGGCTCCTCGAGGAGCGAGAAGGTGGGACGCGCGGGCGATGCAGCGATGGCACCGACGCCAAACCTCTCCCCGCAGGAGGCCCACATCCCCTACCGCAACAGCAAGCTGACCTACCTTCTCCAGAACTCGCTGGGGGGCAACTCTAAGATGTGAGTCGGCGAGGGGCGGCGGGCCGGGCTGCCGGCAGAGGGATGCAGCCCGGCCTGGGGGGGGGGGCAGGGGGGGGAGGGTGTGCTGCCTTTGGTCTCCTCTGTGTGTCCCCCCGCCCCTCGTCCCCTGAACAAGCTGCTTCTTGCCCCCCAGGCTCATGTTCGTGAACATCTCTCCCTTGGAGGAGAACTTCGGAGAGTCCCTCAACTCCCTCCGCTTTGCCCGAAAGGTAAGTGGCCCCCGGGGGGGCAGGTGGAGAGGAGCCCAGGCGTGGGCCGCTCGTCCCAAACGCCCCTCTCGCCCGCCGGGGCCTGGCCCACAGGACCGAGGGGGCGCAGGGCCCGGCCTGGCCGGAGCCAGCTCTGGCTCGGGAGGGGGCGGCTCCTCCTGCCCGGGGCTCCCACGACCCCCCACTGCCCCTTCTGCACCACAGGTGAACGAGTGTGTGGTTGGCACGGCGTCCGCCCACCGGAAGTGAGGGGGCCGCTCGTGGAGCAGAGGCGCCTCGTGGAGCTCGGCAGCATCTCTCTGACTCTCTTCTTCGTTAGTGTTGATACTCCTTATATGTGCTGTTTTCTAATCGATGTTTGTACGGAAGTTTTTCAATAAATTTTTGTGTGTGATCGGGCAGCGTGGTTCATCCGGCGAGCAGGCGAGTCTCCCCTTGGTTTTTCCTTGTGTGCGGGGGCCCCAGTTCACCTCCCGGCATCACGGCCTGTGTTCGTGCCGCAAGCAGAGCCCCCAGACTCGCGCTTCCCCCCACGCGGGGCCCGGAGTGGCAGGGGACCGCCTCCCCCCCCCGCAGTTCACGGGTGGATTGCCGAATCGATCACAGGCTCGTGAAGCAGTCCAGAGTATGGGCGACTGTCTCCTTGGAGGCCTTTAGGTGTGCAAGAGCCTCCTCTCAGGGTGCCAGGCTCCCCTGTCGCCTGGCTCCGGCAGTGAGGAATTTTTTCCTGCCCGAATCTGGTTTATTGCTGTTTGTCTGGATTATCCCATTTTATGTTATTTATTTATTATTTATTTAAAGGTTCTGTATGCCGTCCCCTTGCTATGTAGCCTCGGGACGGCTCACAGAAATAAATATCATACGGATACAGTTAAAAACCCGGAAACACCCTGGCTACACCATTAAAACCCATAAATATTAAACATTGTTAAAATATTGTATGATTAAAAAGGTCTTAGCCTGGTGCCCCAAAACAAATAACGACGGCACCAGGCGGACCTCTGGGGAGCGCATCCCATGTGCCGCACTCAGTGAGAAGAGGCCTGGACCCCCTCCTTGGGGCAGCCTTCAAGGGACTTGAGGGGGGTCTCTTGTCCCCTGAAGGCCCGGTTCCCCCATATCGAATCGTGCCACCTCACGGCCTCCTTTTCCCGAGGCCGGCCTGTGCCCATGGCCAGATCCTTTGCCGCGCCCGGCATCCCCCATCTCGCAGCCGGATCTGGATTGAGACGCCCCAGCTGTAATCGGTTCTGGGGGAATCCATGGGGCTTCCAGCGATGGCTCGCCGCACCGCTTGCACACAGACCGACGGCTGCGCGATCCGCCCCGGAGTTGTGCGCTGGGATCGATTCACGCATTCATTCGCGCAGTGCCGCTGCACACCATCGGAAAGGCCTGGGAGCAGCATGTCGGTTCCACCAGGCGCCCGCTCTCCCGCACGGACACGTGGGCAGGGGCACCGGGCATCGCAGCAGCCCCACCGGGGGCATCCGCACCACCACCACCGCCTAGTTCATTCCATTTTCATATGGCCCATTGTCAGAAAATCCCGGAATCTCAATTTGTGAGGAGGAAATAAAACGCGGGTTCGTGGGAAAGATGAAGCGTCCAGACCATCTGTGCCTTTATTGTTTGGCCCAGGTTCCCCGCAGGTCCGTACTCACGATAATGCATTACCAGGCAGGCAGAGGTAAACTTGCTGCAAGGTTTCAATACAACCACAGTGTATTTTATACCCTCCTGGTCACGTACGCAGGTAAAGAGCAATTCCTGACAGAATGCAGACATTACAATGAGATTCTGAGATCATCTCATTCAGAACAGGTAAAGAAATGTCAGTCAATCACACTGTAACAATGCGATTACAATATTGCTGATTGCCTGTATTGACACTTTAGTTCAGTAGCTTGAACCCATCTCCAGGTCTGCTTAAGACATGTAAATTCAAGCTACTGAGAAACTATGCATGAGCTTATAAGCTCATCCAGACTCAGACCCTAAGTATTGCATGCGCACCATTCTGAATGCCCAGGGCACATGGAGCCCTCCGGGCTAGCAAAAGACACTTCCTGGTAAACTGAATTCCAACAATGATTATTTAATCAATGTGAAGGCATGCAATATATATTTGGACTAAATGGCCTCTCTAGTGCAGCTAACAGCTAAAGGTGAGAGAAAGGAGAAGGGGATGAGTGCCATTTTAAACAGTGGCTTAGCTTGGAAAGATGCTGATTTTGAGGAGTGCAGGATTGATTCCGCAATGCAAAAGCACACAGAAGCAATGCATTTCTGACAGGATTTATCCAAATTTTCCCAACACCATCAGCCAAGGCTGTTCGGGCAGCCAACGAAAAAGAAAACGGAACGCGATGGCTCGATTTGGCAGGGGACCCGGAAGTTCGCTTCCAGGCGCTGCGAGGCGGCTCTACTACGTCGCGCTTTGTTTGCGCCACTCCTCTGTGGAGGCCGCCATCGAGCAGCACGGGGGGGGGGGAGGACGAGGGAAGTGACGCACGCATGCGCAGGAGCAGCGGGCGCGGGGTGGGGAGGCCTCGGCCCCTGATTGGCCGCCACCAAACGGGGGTCACTTTTTAAATGCATCCCGCACGGCCCCCTTCAAAGCCTGCCCGGGGAACCCCGCTTCGCCGGAATGGGACGGGCCGGGGGGGCGTGGTCGCGTGGCGACTGGAAGTCACGTGGGAGGGGAAAGCGTTGCGGCGCCTTGTTCCGTACGACAAGATGGCGGCGCCCGCGATCCCCCGCACTGGATGGCGCGGGGAGAGAATTGCTCGGAGGGGCAGGGGCACGCGCCCCGCGCCTTCGGGCTGGAGGGAGGCTGAGGAGGTCGGAGAAGGGCCCGGCTGCTTCCGCCTCCTCCTCGTCCCCTCGGTACGTACAGCAAGATGGCGACCGCGTGCGGAGGGTGAGGCGCCACTTCCGCTCCTGCGCGGCGCGCGGCAGCGGGGGGGCGAGCGAGAGGCGTTGGTTCCGCCGGCGGCTCCGAGCGAGTCCGCGGAGCGCCGCTCTTTCTCTGCCCGCCGCGCCGCCCTTCCTCTTGGCCGCCCGATGCCGCGCTGCTCGCCCGCGCCCGAGGGGGCCGCCGCGCCGCCGTCCCCGGGGTCCCCGCCTGGGCTGCGGCGCTCGCCTGCTGCCCCGGCCTTGCCCGGGGCCCGCCCGGGGCCCGCCATGGCCGCCTCCGGCCGGAGCGAGGACCGCGACAGCGACGGCGGCAGCATCATCGTCCTGGACGACGAGGAGGAGGAGGAGGGGGAGGAAGAGCGGGAGGAGGAGGAGGGCAGCCCCGCCCCCCCCGAGCGGGAGCAGGCGCGGGGGGCCTCCCCAGGCCGCTCCTCCGGGGCCCCCGGCAACTCGGGCCCCAGGAAGCCCGGCCCGGGCAAGGACGCCGCCACCCTCCGCGCCAGGAACGGGCGCCTCTTCGCCGAGGCAAGTGCGGCCGCGCCGGCGGCTCTTCCCCTTCCCTTTCCCCTTCTTTCCGGAGGGAAAACGGGCACCTGGTTGTCGGAATGCGCTCGCGTGTCCATCCTTTGCAGCACCTTTCTGTCCTCCCGCTCGGGTGGTGAGAGTTTGCAGGGCCTTGACCTTACTTGCACTGCGAGCCTGCTGCTGGGGGAAGAAAAACCAAAAGCTTGCTTTCATTATTCTCTTGAGTAATTCTCAAACACGAGGTGGAGGAGGAGCAATTTATTGTTAGCGGTGTCCTCCTCTTTAGGGGTCTCTTCTCTCAAAAGGCCTCCCAGGTCATGCATGGTTATAGATGGGCATTTTCTGGCTGTGGTGGTGGATGTGGCGGTTGTGCATGGGCTCAAAACAGGCAGGCTGTCATGCGCAAGTGCGGGGCGGAGTGCCTGTGGCTCCGTGGCAGGCTGGATAGCAGTAATGTGTGAACAGAGAAACCGCGCGAGGCAGAAGGGGTCTCCCGGGCCATCTAGTCTGACCCCGGCTCCAGCCGGCTCTGCTCATAGAAACAGAGCGAGGCAGAAGGGGCCTCCGGGCCATCTAGTCTGACCCTGGCTCCAGCCGGCTCCGCTCATGACATGCCCACCATGTGGACCTCCAGCCTATCCTTGAACACCCGCACTGATGGGGCCTCAGCGACCTCTCGTGGAAGCCCATTCCACACCCTCGGGGTCCTGACTGTCAGAAGTGCTTCCTGGCATTCAAACGAAACCTTGGCTCCCTGAGCTTGGCTCCGTTGGAGTGCGTCCTGCCCTCCTCTGCAGGGGAGAATGGGTCTCTCCCCAGCTCCGTGTGACACCCCCTCACATACCCGCATGTCGCCAACAGATCCCCTCTGAGTCTCCTCTTCCCCAGGCGGAAGGGACCCAGTTCCCTCACTCTCGCCCCATACGGCTTCCCCTGCAAACCGGCCACCAACCTTGTGGCCCTGCGCTGCACTGACTCCAACCTGGCTAGATCCTTCCTGTAACGAGGGGCCCAAAACTGAGCACAATACTCCAGTTGCGGGCGCACCAGAGTCATGTAGAGTGGTAGTAACACGTCTCTGGATCTAGAAGCCACACTTCTGGCTATGCAACCAAAGGTGGCGTTCACCCTCTTGATCACCGTACGGACCCATGCCACGAGTCACTTGGGGGTTAGACAACTTGGCCGTGAAGCTAGCAGGCCAGTGTGGGTTAAGCACGGGGTTGCTTCGCCCGGGACCCTCCCGGCGCTCTGGGCAGAAGCAGACCGGGAGCGAAAGCTGGCAATGACCACGGGCAGCCCATCTGCGCATCCGCGAGGGGCCGTCCCCTGGCCTACGTGCATGCTCCTTTCTGAGCACCGCGGGACGTGGCCGCTGGGCTCTGTCCCACGCTCCTGGGGACTGGCGCTGGGCTCGTGCCTCCTGACCGGCCTCCGCTCTCCTCCTTCAGTTCCTGGCCTTCTGCTCGGAGCACACGCTGGACCACCCGGAGGTGATGTCCTACCTGGCCAGCCGGCACCAGAAGACCAGCCCCGACTTCTTGGCCTCGGTGGAGTTCCACAACGTCCTGAGCCGCTGCCTGGCGCGGGTGAAAGCGCGCCAGAGCAAGATCTACGTGTACATCAATGAGCTTTGCACTGTCTTCCGGGCCCATTCCCAGAAGAAGAAGCCGACCCCGGTGTCCGGCACCTCCCTGGCCACGGCCGCCCCCGCCGCCCCCGCAAGCCCTTCTGAGCCAGCCCCGGAGGCGGCCAAGCCCCGCGCGGTCTCCAAGCGGCGCATCCAGGACCTGGAGAACCTGCTGCGGGTCTACTCCAAGGAGATCCGGCGGCTGCAGGAGCGGGAGCTGGACCTGGAGGAGCTGGACCGGGCGGACTCCGCCTACCTGCTGGAGGGCCGCCTCAAGCGGCGCATGATGCGCGTCTTCCAGCGCCTCTGCGAGCTGAAGGACTGCAGCAGCCTGACGGGCCGCGTGATAGAGCAGCGCATCCCCTACCGCGGCACCCGCTACCCGGAGGTCAACCGGCGCATCGAGCGCCTCATCAACCGCCCCGAGGCCTTCCCGGACTACGCGGACATCCTGCGGGTGGTGCAGAAGGCCAGCGCCTGCCACAGCCTGGGCCTGCCCAAGCGGCAGATGGAGAGCATGGCGGCCAGCGCCTTCCGCGAGGTGGGCGACCTGCTGCAGGAGCGCCGCCACCTCGACCTCATCTACAACTTCGGCAGCCACCTCACCGACGAGTACCGGCCCAGTGAGTGGGGTGGGGCGGGGGGGGGCGGAGCTGGCGGCCCACGCGGGAGGAGATGCTCCGGGTCCCGGGCGGCCCCGCTGGGGAGCCCTGCAGCCCTGCGGGGCCGGTCGGAGCAGCGGCAAGGGGAACGGGGCTCGTGGGCGAGGGCGCTCGGAGTGAGCAGCCCCCCGGCCCCGAGGAGCTTCCGGCTGACCCCCCGGCTTGGACTGGGAAGCGGAGTCCCCCCGGAGCGCCCCCCCGCCATGGAACGGCCTGGGCGGCTGGGAGGACGCTCCGCCTCGCCCACCTCACAGGGCTGTTGCGAGGGTAAGCTGGAGAGGAGGCGGCCTGGTGCCCTGATGGGGAGGTGGGATGCGTTCGCCCTGCCCGTGGAGCGCCTCTGCACCCCCAAACTGCAGGGAGCATCCAGCTGCCCCTCGGGGGTCTCTGAGCTCCTTTCGGGGGTCCGGTCTCGGCCTGCAGGGCACTGAGACAAGGGAGGTAGGACAGGCGCCCAGCGGCAGCTGCTGCCCCACACCCGCCGGCTGGGGCAGACCCCTGCCCACCGCTCTTCTGGGCCGCATCTTCCCCTCGCTGCGGCTCTGGCCGGGTGTGCAGCCGCCCTCTCGAGTGCAGCCGCCTGCCTGCCTGCCGCTCCGAATTCCGCCCCAGAGCTCAGCTGTGCCCTTGCCTGCAGCCCCCTTCTCTTGGTGGCCTCTCTCAGCACGGATGTGGCCAAGCGAGCGGCCAGGCTCCTCAGCAAGCGGAGCGGCCAGGCCTTCAGAGCAGCGTGGGGGGGGTCTGTTTCCTCCAACAGAGGAGGGGTGCTGAACCAGGAGGGCTTGAGGGCTCTTCCGGAGGCTGAGTGGGGCAGCCCCAGAGCGCCGGTGGCCCTGCACGAGCTGGAGTGGAGTGGCGGGGGGGCCCAGGCCTTGCCCCAGCGCCTGCTCTGCGTTTCGGCCAAGGTGGGCTCCCCAGGCGCTTGGCTGCTGCGGGGGCGGGGGGTGCACATCCTTCCCAGAGGCCCAGGCCTGGTGGGGCTGCACAGGGACCCATCTGTAGTCCATCCCGCCTCCCTTTCCCTGGCCACGTGCCCCTTGGGGCTGTCCTTGCCCCCGCCACCCTCTCCCTCTCCGGACATCCACAGTCCGGACATCCACGATTCAGAGGAGGCTCCCCTGACGCCCTTCCTCTCGGTCACAGAGAGAAAGCTCCTCTGCCAGGCCCCGTGGCAGCCCCTCGACTCAGCCAGGCGCCCTTGGGGACCGTCCCGCCCGGTGGGCATCCGCCCTCCTGCCATTGGCATCTCTGCCCACGGACGAGTAACGGTTTTGCTGGCCAAACTCTACGAGGGGCAGCTGCTCCGAAAGCGAAGCAGCCATGGGCCATGGTGCCCCCGCGAGCCCCCAGGCGGCTCCGCCGGTCCAGGCCGAGCCGAGGTGGCCCCGGCAGGATTTCACCCTCCTGCGCCCATGTTGGCCGGACATTCTGTTGCCCCCCCGGGTTGCTCCTGGAGTCCGGGGCGTCCCCTTCTTCCGAGATGCGAGTCACGTTTGTGCACCCCCATTCCTGCAGCACTTTGCCCGTTCTCTGGCCTCCTGGAGGGGCTGGATGCCGTTCTGAGAGCCGCCCCGTGACGCTGGACTTTCCGTGGGTGGCCCTCCTCCCCGGCAGCCATCTTCCCTTTCCTTCCTTTTTCTGTTAAAATAAGTTTTTATTTGAAATTATGTTCCTAAAAAACAAAGCAAAACTACAAACAACATCCATCATCAGATACATCGAGCCCGCTGGGTCAGCCCCCACACCCTTCTTTTTCCATTTACGATAACTTAAAAACATATTTAAATCGTACATGAAGTCCCGTTTCTCTAGCCAATAATAAAAAGAGTCCCAAGTTTGATAGAAGCCCTTTCCTTCCTTTTTCTTGCAACAGCCCTGACTCAACCCTCCGGGGCGTTCGTGCATCCTCTCTTCCGGTGCCGCCTCTCTGGCCCGGGCTGCAGGCCCTTGCCGGGCTTTGCTCCCCCTGCTCAGAGCGCCAGGGGCCAAACCCACAGCTTGACTCAGGCCCGGAGGCAGTGGGAAGGCCCGTACGCCCTCCCCGGGATCCGATCAGAGCCGTGTGGGCTGGGGGGAGACAGCCAAATGTGGCCTCTGGTGGCTTGGGGCCGGTTTTCCTTGGAAGACCCGACCCGGCTGCCGGGCCGTAGCTGCAGAGGTGCACCAGGAGCAGGGGTGGCTTCTGCGCGTTTCCAAGGCCTGGGAAAATGCATGCATTTCCATGTGCGAGGCGGTGGCAGCGCTGAAATCATAGACCCGATTGGCGGGCGCTTGCTGGCTTAACGCGCAGAGGGAGGGGGGCTCCTTGGCACCCCCCGCCTGCCGCCTCAGCTTGGCATCCCCTCCGAAGAACCCGGAATCACCCCCCCCCCGGGGGGTTGACATGGTACCTCAAACCAGAACTCGGGGGCCTTTGGGGGCAAACAGGCCGGCATGCAGAGCTGGGGCAGCTTGTTCCCAACAGCCCAGGTGGGGGAGGCACCCCCCTGCCCCACTCCTCAGCAAGTGACGCGCTCTGCCGTGCCCCCTGGGGGAAGGAGGGAGCCCGTGGCTCGCAAGGCCAGTAGCCCCCCAAGCCCCCTCTCACATGAGTCTGCCCAGCCCCCTTTTAAAGGCCCCGGAAAGCTCTTTTCCAATTGGAAAAGCTGGGGAGCAAAGACTCTGGGTGGGGAGAGCAAACTGGAGGAAGGGCGCAGACCCCGCCTGGGGGCCAGGGCCCCCCCCTTTCATGGCTGGGGCAAAGGGGGGCCACAGTGCCGGCCCCTCTCGCAATACCTGCAGATGCGAGGCCGGCTTTCTGGGGCTTCTGGAGTGGCTTCTTTCCCGTTGTTCTCCAGCACATCCGTAGGTCATCCGTGGGGAGCCCCCAGGGTGCGTGGACGCGTTCAGGTTCCCTGCGGCTTGGTTGCCGCATCTCACGGAAGCCCGGAGAGGCCGGGCTTCTCGGAGGCCATCTAGTCCAGCCCACCGCTTGGCAGAGGATTCCAGAGCAGGGGCCGCCTGCCCCCCGAAGGCCTGCGTGCTCCTGTCCGTGCCCCTCCTGGGCTCTCCTCCCGCCCTTCGGCCCAAGAGGGCGACCCCTGCCCGGAGGCCCTTGCAGGCTTCAGCATGCCGGGGACCAAGCCCGGCAGGGCCCTCACGGCTCCCAGGACAAACGTGCCGTGCGGGAGCGCCGCCGCCCCGTGGACGTGGGGCCTCCACGGAGGCCTTGTGGCCGAGCGCGTCAAGGCCCTTTGGGCGGGTGCCGCATTGCGGGGGGTGCAGGGGCCGGCCGGCCGGCCGCTCTGCCTGGGGGCCGTGCCACGGGCCTGACCCCCCCCCCCCCCCCCCGCCATGGCAGATACGGACCCGGCTCTGCTGGACAGCGAACTCGCCCGGCGCCTGCGGCACAACCGGGTGCTCTCGCTGCGGCGCCTGGAGGAGGTGACCTCGCAGTACGCCCAGCTGCAGGAGAAGGCGGAGGAGTGGCAGTGGTGCAGGCAGGGGGGGCGCCCCCGGGCAGGGCCCAGCGGGACCCCTGGGCAGCCCCGGGGCGAGCCGCTCTCGCCCCAGAAGCCCGGCGCTGCTGCGGCCGCCACCGGCGGACAGGTACGGGGTGCGGCGGTGGCGGTCCCCGCGCGTTCCCATGGCCGTTCGGGCGCCTGGCCCTGCTCCCCGGGGGCGTGGGCCAGGAGCACCCCGAACCTCGCCCCGGCCTGCCTTGCTGAGGGCCAGAGGAGCCCCCTTCCTGGCTGGCCAGGAGTGGGGCTGATGCCCAGCGCTCGCCTGCCCTTCCTGTTTGCCAGGGCAGCCCGGCTCCGAAGGCGGGGGACAAAGAGGCCGAAGAAGAGGACGAGGAAGAGGAGGACGAGGAGGAGGAGGACGAGGAGGACGAGGAAGACGAGGAGTCGTCCTCCTCTGAGCTGGATATGGACGAGGAGCTGGAGAAGTGCCTCGGCAGAGAGGGCCCTGTGCCAGGTCGGCTGTGCTGCCACGGAGGGCGGGAGAGCGCGGCCCCGGCCCAGCGGCACCGGTGGAGCAGCGCGGCAGGCCGGGCCCAGGGGCGTGCCTGGCCTGCCCGGCTCCGGGGCCCCCCTCCAGCCTTCCCCGCAGCCCGCTGCTCTCGCCCCCTGCTCCTGCTGTGGGTCCCCGGCCCTTCCCTGCTCCCCCCTCCCCCCGGAGAGGCTGGGTCACTGGCAGGAGCAGAGCTGCCCCCACACCCCTGGCCTTAGGCTCCTGCCGGACGGCGCC
This sequence comes from Varanus komodoensis, assembly GCF_004798865.1. Classification (NCBI taxonomy): domain Eukaryota; kingdom Metazoa; phylum Chordata; class Lepidosauria; order Squamata; family Varanidae; genus Varanus; species Varanus komodoensis. Next base: position 32,953 of record NW_025335594.1, on the reverse strand, counting down.
CCCAAGCTGCTCCGCAGGGGGGGCGGGCGATGGTCCGGTGGTGGGGGGCCCCGTGCGGCCACGGCTCGCTCTCTGCCCCTCTCCCGGGGGCTCGAGGGGCACATCCCGGGCCCCAGCTCCCAGCATCGCCGGCCAGGCACGGCCGGGGGTCCCGGTCAGCAGCTTCCGCCTCTCTGCAGCCGACCAGGCGGATGCCGATTGGAATGTGGGGCCCCCGCACACGAAGGGGCAGCTCACCCGGCTTTTCCCAGCAAAAGCTGCCCCGGTTCATCGGGCGCTGCGGCGTGCAGTCCGGCCTCCGGGGCAGCTTGTGACCGAGCCCCGCCGCCCAGCCTTGTGGGGCGTCCGATCCTGGGCGCCCCTGGCTGGGGACAGACGGGCACCGTGCCACTCCTGATGCCGACTCTCCCCCCGCAGAGGACGGCCCCCTGGAGCCCGAGATGGAAGCCGACCAGCGCATGCTCCTGTCTTCCTCTGCGGAAGACCCAGAGGAGGAAGAGGACGAAGAAGACGAGGAGGAGGAGGAGGAGGAGGAGGAGGAAGAGAGCGAGGAGGACGTGGAGGCGGAGGAGGGCCCGCCGCCACAGCAGCAGGAGCCGCCCAGCCCCTCCGACAAGCCGCCCACTCCCGGCACGGCCCCGGAGCAGTTCCTGCTGGCCATCGAGGAAGCACTGTCCCTGGAGGCGGGCGAGACGCCCCCGCCGTCCCCCAAGCCGTCCCCCCCGCCCCCTCGTCGGACTGAGCCGGGGGGCGCCCTCCCCCTGCCGGAGCAGCAACCCCCCGTGCCGGCCAAGCGGGCCTGGTCCCCGGAGCACGAGGGCCCCCTCCCGGCGGACATTACCGCCCTCCACGAGGTCAATGGGCAGCCCCGCGGCAAGAAGGCCCGGCAGGAGCACCGGGTGTCCAACAGGTGACCCCCGGGGGGGAGGGGTCCTTCGCCCGGGCCCCGGGGGGGCGGGGGCGTCCCTGGGGAGGGGGGCCCAGAGCGGGCAGGGGCTGCCCCCGGCTGACTCCGGCCCTTCCCTCAGCAGCTGCATAGAAGTGCCCAGCACGGGCTCCTCCTCCTCCTCCGAGGAAGACGAGGACGGGGGCGGGGGCGGGCCGCTGCGCTCGCTCTCCCTGCACAGCCCGGCCCCCGTCGTGGACTCCACCTGCGCGGACTCCCCCAGCTCCGGCCTGGTCTCCAGCTCCCAGGGCAGCCCGCAGCACCTCCTGCTCCAGGTCTGCAAGGTAAGGGGTGCTCCGGGGGGCGGGGGGGCGCAGCCGGGAGGGCTCCGGGATGGGCCGGCTGCCCCCGCCCTGCCTTGGATCTCCTGGGGGGCCACGCCAGCCGGCCCTGCCCAGCTCTTCTGGCACCCCAGGGAGGTGCCGGGGGTCCACCCCCACTCTGGCTTCAGGCGAGGCTGGAGAAGGCCCCTGCCCCACGTGCTGCGGAGCCCCGCCGGTCTGTGGAAGCCGGGCCTGGACTGGGAGGACGTGCTCGACCCCGGGGGACCGAGGCCCCGGCCCCCTCCCTGCCGCACCCCCGCGTCCTGGGGCTGACCCTCGTGGCCCCGGCATGCTGGGGCGGCCCCTCCCCTGCCAGCCCTGTGGCTCGTGGGGCCTGCCCGTCTCTGGCCCCACCTGCTTGGGGTGGCCGCTCTGTCCGGGGCCGCTTCCTGCCGCTCCGGGGGCCCTGGTCCCCGCGCCGGGGTTGGGGCCGTGCACGGGGCAGGCCAGGGGGGAGCGCGCCTGGGGGGCCGCCCGTCCTGACCCCCTCTCCCCCCGCCTAGGCCAGTGTGGCGACCCAGTGTGACCCGGAGGAGATCATCGTGCTGTCGGACTCCGACTAGCGCCCCGGCCAGAGGCGCCTCAGTGGGGCTGACGGAGGGCCCAGCGGAACGGTGGGCCTGGCTGGACTGCAGGGGTGCCCCGGTGGGGGGGATGGGGCGGGGGGTGGGGTGGGGTGGGGGGGGCGGCACAGTGCTGCTGCTTCTGGGTACGTGGGGGGCATGGGTGCCTGGGTATGTATGTTTGCCCCAAACTTCTGGGAACTGGTTTTATGAAAAAAGGGAGGAATAAAATAATGAATATTTTTCTGTACTGACTCTTGAGTGTGAGTTGTGGCGGGTGGGCCGTGGAGATGGGGAGTGGTGTGGTGGGCTCAGCCTCGGGCCCTGCGTCTCGCTGAGATTGGTTCCCGCGGAGCAGAAGATTGGGGGGGGGGGGACTGCTGCCAGGGTGCCGCTTCAGGCCCCCCGAGCGAAATGGGGGCTGCAGGGTCCCCGGAGGGCCCGGAGAGGCATGTGTTCTGCCCTGTTCTGCAGCAGCCGTGGCCCTTCCTCAGGAACTTGAAGATGGGATGTGTAGTCCAGTGTTTCTGGAGGAGCAGCTGGGCACCCCTACCCTGCCCTGGCAACTCCCCGCTTGCACAGGGGACTTGGGGGTTGGGGCTTCTGCTTCTGGTGGCCCCTTTGCTGCTGGTGTCACGAGGGGTCCACTTCCATTTATTTTATTTTAATTTTTATATCCACTCCCATTGATTTTATATTTATGAATGTATGAATGATATTTGTATGCCATCCTTTGCAGGAGCCTCAGGACGGCTTACACAAATAAAATTCCAAAATACATAACAATATAATATAAATAAATTGGAATCAATCGTTGCCCTCACTCCCTGGGCCATCCGGGTCTCTCTGGGGCTGGGAAGGGAACTCTGCACCAGCTCAGTAGGAATCCAGCAGGCCAGCGCTGCAGCTGGGACAGGTCTGGCGGGTTGCCACCGGCATCTCCCTGCCCCGCGTTCCTTGTTGCTGCTGGTCCTCTTTGCCATACAGCCCCAGAGGAGCGGGACAACCGAGTCCAGTGCCTGCCCAGCTGCCTCCGGAAGGCTTCCAGGACGGACGAGCCCCTGGATCACGGGCCCCCTCAGAAGGTCTTGGCCATGTCTAGCCAGGCCCTGCCCTCCTCTCCCTTGCCACTGTTACGGGGGGGGGGGGGGATTCCTGCACTCCTGGATGACCAAGAAGGGATCCTGCCTTTCAGTCTTGCAGAAAGTGGCCGCTAGTCCTCATGGCTCTGCCGCACCTTCAGTATTAGGGAGTTGCTGGGAAATGGGGGGAGGGGGGATTGGAGCCCAGGGGCGAGAAAGTGGATGCAGATGCATCTACGCTAGTTTGCAAAAATCTAAAAAAAAAAAAAAAGCGACAACCAGCTCTTAACATAGCAACAGAGCGAGTCAGAAGGGGACCCCCGGGTCATCTAGTCTGACCCCCGGCTCCACTCATGACATGCCCACCATGCGCATGTCCAGCCTGTCCTTGCACACCCGCACCGATGGGGCCTCAGCCACCCCCCGGGGAAGCCCGTTCCAGACCCGCGGCGTCCCGACTGTCAGGAAGCGCTTCCGGGCACGGCAAGCAAAGGGCCCCTGTTGCGCAGGCGAATTTCGCGGCCTCCGACAGAAAGGGCTGCTGCGCCTTTAAGGGGCGGGCGGGGTCGGAGGCGCCCCTGCCCGCGCCTGCGCACTGAAGAGCAAGGCGCGTTCTCGCGGTCGGTGGGCCTCGGCGGCGCCTGACGCGCAGGCCGCGGGTGAGTCGGCGGGCAAGAACCCGCGCCTTAAAGGCGAGCGGCCCTGCGCCCGGAGCGAGGCCGGGCGGCGCAGGGGAGGCGGCCCTGCGCCTTTAAGCGCGGCCGAGCCCGCCCGCCCGCCCGCCCGCGAGCGCGCGACGGGCAGCCGAGCCGAGCCGAGCCGAGCC
>NW_025335594.1:1892-29113 GCF_004798865.1 Varanus komodoensis | reverse complement strand
CCCGCGCCCGAGCGGGGGAGGCTGACGGGGCGGCTGCCTGGGGTCCCCGGGGCCATCCAGCCTGACCCGGCCCGCGCCCGAGCGGGGGAGGCTGGCGGGGCGGCTGCCTGGGGGGCTGCTTGTGGCCAGGCGCTGCTCGCGACCTCGCCTTTCTCCCTGCAGGACGGAGGAGGGCCGGCCATGGAGCCGTCCCCCGGGCTGGCCATCGTGCACGTGGACTTCCCGGAGGTGACCAGCGCCCTGCTGCAGAACCTGAACCAGCAGCGGGTGGAGGGCAAGCTGTGCGACATCGCCATCCACGTGCAGGGCCGCGTCTTCCGCGCCCACCGGGCCGTGCTGGCCGCCTCCTCGCCCTACTTCCACGACCAGGTGCTGCTCAAGAACATGACGTCCATCATCCTGCCCAGCGTCATGGACCCCGTGGCCTTCGAGACCGTGCTGGGCTCGGCCTACACGGGCAAGCTGAGCATGGCGGCCGACGAGATCGTCAACTACCTGACCGTGGGCAGCGTCCTGCAGATGTGGCACATCGTGGACCGGTGCACGGAGCTGCTCAAGGAGCGCCGGGGGGCCCTGCTGGGGCTGTCGGCCGCCGCCAGCTCCTCCCGGGGCCACTCCAGCCGCACCAGCGACAACCAGTCGCCCAGCAGCAGCAACTACTTCAGCCCCCGGGACTCGGGCGAGGGCCCCGAGCAGGGCAAGTTCAACCCGCGCGGCGCCCTGGCGGGCGAGGGCCCGGAGGACCGCGACGAGGAGGTGCTCTTCCAGGCCGAGAAGGGGCCCTCCCGCTGCCCGGACCCCTTCGCGGGGGGCAGCAAGTTCATCCTGGAGACGGACGACGACGCCAGCGACAGCGGGGAGCCGGCCAGCAGCGAGGGCCGCCGGCCCGCCTACGTGCGCCCGAGCATCATGCCCCAGAAGCAGTGGGTCTTCGTCAAGAAGGAGCGCCCCCAGGAGGACCTGGTGCTGACCTGCGAGGAGGACGAGGACCCCGTGGAGGTGGCGGCCACGGCGGGGGGGGCAGCCCCCGAGGCCGCCCTGAGCATCATCGACGTGCGCACCCTGAGCAGCCCCGGCGGCGGCGGCGGCGGCAGGCTGGAGGAGCAGGTCAACTTCTGCGAGTCCTCGGAGGGCTTCTCCTCGCCCTACGAGGGGCTGGAGGAGGCCTCGCCGCTGCCCGGCCCCTTCCCGCCGCGCTCGCTCATGCCCATGGACATGCAGGGCAACCAGATCGTGATCTTCCCGCCGCAGGCGCCCGTGGAGCACGGGGCGGTGCAACTGGCGGGCAGCTCGGGCGACGGCAACAAGATCTTCATGTGCCACTGCGGCAAGGCCTTCTCGCACAAGAGCATGCGCGACCGGCACGTGAACATGCACCTCAACCTGCGCCCCTTCGACTGCCCCGTCTGCAACAAGAAGTTCAAGATGAAGCACCACCTCACGGAGCACATGAAGACCCACACGGGCCTCAAGCCCTACGAGTGCGACGTCTGCGCCAAGAAGTTCATGTGGCGCGACAGCTTCATGCGCCACAAGGGCCACTGCGAGCGGCGCCACCGCCTGAGCGGCGAGGCGGGCGCCGGGGGCCTGGCGGGCGGCGCCGCGGCCGTGGCCCCGGGGGGCGTCAAGAAGGAGCCCTCGCCCTCCCGCGTCGGCGGGGACGCCGAGTGGGCGGCGGGGCCGTGTGGGGAGCCGCGGGAGGCCCAGGGCGGCCCCCCGCCCGGCAGGGACCCTTCCAAGCCGCCCTGGCCGCGGGGGACGGTCCACCACACCCCGCCGCTGGCCTGAGCTGACCTGACCTGAGGGGCTGGCGCCGGCAGCACCCCCTGCCCTTGGGGCGGGCCAGGGCGGGCTCCCGGGCGCGGGCCTTCCCCCGGACCCCGCGGGCCGCTGGGGCGGGTGGCTTGGTTTCGGGGTTCGCGCCTGGGGGGGCTGCCCGCCAGCCCACCCCCTCCCCAGCTGAACTTTCCCCGTTCTTAGTTAATGTCTGTGTGTGTTTGGGGGCAGAGGGCGGAACTGAACACTAAATGCCCCCCCCCACGGTGCTGTCTAGGTGGGAGTCCCACGCCTGTCCCTCCGCCAGCCCATGTCTGGGCAGACATGTGCCCTGTGCCGGAGGCCCACACGGCACACCTGTTCCACAGGTGTGCTGGGGGGGGGGGCGGGAGCGGAGCCCCCCCTTTGCATGCCGGCAGTTTTATCCTGGCCCGGGCTGGGGAAGCCCCCGTTGGAGCTGGCGTGGACGCAAGGGGGGCGCTGGACGAAGGGCCCCCGCCCTTGCCCTGTATGCCGGAGTGGCCGGGAGGTGGGGGCTCACGGCGGGGCGGGTGGTGCCCCCCTGGCCTCGGCCCCCTAGTCTTCCTTCCGACAAGGTCTCCTGAGGGAGGGGGAAGGGTGCCCCCCACCCCAGGGGCATTGCTGAGCCTGGCCCCCCACCCCTCCCTGGAGGCCAGCAGAGGGTGCTTTTTCTGCAACGCTAGGGCCACGCGGGGAGCAATTTTCAAGGGGGGGCGAGGGTGACTTTTCATTCGAGATTCAACAGCCCCCCCCCAATGCTTCCAACTCCCCGCATGGCAATTAAACTAAGGTGGACCGATCTCTCTGGTTGGAAGAGATTTGGGCAAATCGCCCCAAGACTGGGCTAAGAGATCTTGTAATATTTAAGCAAATCCTTAATAAATTTGCATATCTAGATAGCCAGCTGCCTATGCAGGCCCGTGTCCTCTCGGAAGGGCCCCGAATCTGTGTCTAGCAGCCCCCCCCCCCCCGGCGACCATCCGGACGATGGAGGGTGTGAGCGGAGGGGAAGGCCGCCTCTCGGCCCCCCGCCCGAGAATTCAGCAGCTCCCTCGGGCGCCTGCTGAGCTGAATCCCACCCCCCCGAACTGTGCATCCCGTCCTGTCCAATTTGTGTTGGGATTTTTGTAACTTGATTTGGTCCGGGACTTTAAAAAAATGATAAATATTTATTGAGCTGTTTGAATCCCCCCGCCCCACTGTTTGTATCTTTGTCTGGGTCTCCCGCAGCCCCCAGAGTGGCAGGGCGGGGGTGGGCAGAGCTATCCAGGTCTCCGGACGTCACATGGACGTCACTGCCGGGGTCTCGCAAGGCCTGCGTGGGCTGAAGGTGTGGCTCCTCGGAGCCGAGCTGGCGGGAGGGGGGCCCATCCCCAGCTCTCGGGCAGCGCTTCGTTGGAAGCAGCCGGGGTGTGCTGTGGGGGGGGCAGTCCGAGGACAGGGCCCCTGGTTCGGATTGTTCTGTGGGGGTGGGCCTTGGACATCACCGGCGGCCCCCAGACGCTGCACCCCAGAGCTCCTGTGCAGCGGCTTTGCAGGAGTGAGCCTGGAGGACAGGTACCCCCATCTCTCCGCCCCCTCCCCATGACCACCTGCTTCCTCTCTGGGCGCTTGAGAGGATCGAGAGCAGAGCCTTACTCCTTGAGACCTGTGGGGGGGGGGCAGGTCAAGCTTTGAAATGCCTCCCCCTCCTGTCCTCCCCTGCCAGATGGACGGGCATCTCTGGCTTGCTTACACAAACCACATCCTTCCTCTGCTGCCTCCACACCCCATAGCAGCTCTGAGCCCCCCCCCCCCGTTTCCCCCCCCCCCCCACCGTGCCCAGACCGGACATATTTTCCCAGGCGCCCCCGAGTGGGGAGGCGCCCTCACCCGCCCCATGAGGACCACCGTCTCTGCAAACACAGCTGGAGGGCCCACCGATCAGCCCCGCCAGCCTACGACTCCCATCATCCGCTAGTGGTCGGACGGGGGGGTGGAGTCCGGTGTCTGCATAGAGGAGGAGAGGTCCCCCACCGCGACGCAACAGTCCCAGGTCTCAGGTGCCACCTGCCTGCGGCCGCTTGAAGGACCCGGCCCCTGCGCTCCCTGGCCGGCCGGGCCCCCTGCGATGGCCAGCATCCTAAGCCGCGTGCCCTGAAAGCACTGCGGACCACCCCCTGCCTCTTGGGGGCCGGCATCGGCCGACTTCTGCCTCGAAAATACCCCCCCCCCGCACCACACAATCTCCGGCCCGGCCCGGCCCCTCGCCCGCTGCCCCCCAGCACGGTGACTCTCTTCTGCCCCACCGGGAGGCTGCGGGGAGACTTGGGGTGGGGGCACAGAGCCGAAGCCCTTGGGCCACAGCCCGGCCCCCCCAACCGCAACAGCTTGAATGTGGCTGGGCCCCATGCAGCCCCTCCTGCCCCATTGCCAGAAGCCCCTAAAGGGGAGGGGGTGGCTGCTTTGGCCTTGCCCCCTCCCCCCGCCGGACCAAGGCCCCGGGTGGGGAGGGGTCGACTGGGCAAGATGCGTCCGGGGAGATGGCGCCCCAGGTGAATGGGGGGAGTTGGCCCCACATCTTAACGGCAGAACTTGAGGCAGGGCAGAAGCGGGGAGCTGGTGGACGGGCGGCTGGGCCAGCAGGGCCGTGCCACCGAGGTGCCTTTTCTCCACTCTCGCACGATCCTGCAGGCGCCCCCGAGTCCTGCCTGCACAGGCCCCGGGAGAAGAGTGGGGCTCCCTGGCATGGCGGCCAGGAAGCGGCTCCCGCCCCTGCACAATGCATGGCCTCACCCCCCAGGTAGCGCCTTCTCCGGCCCCCTTGGAAGAGCCCCTGCCTGGCGTGCGGCCCGAAAGGGGGGCCTCCGTCGTGCCCGTCTTGCAAGCCGAGGGGACAGACCGGATCGAAGGCTGCAGAGCTGGGGCCGTGCACGGAGTGGGCTGCGGGGTCGGGCCGGGCCGGGCCACCGCTCGAGCCCGCCCTGCCCTAGAGACTGGGGGCCAGGTGCCTCCGCCTGCCCCCTTCCTCTGGCATCGGGTGTGCTTGGAGTGGCTCCCGGAGCCACGCACACAGCAGCGCCGGGCTGGATCTCCCCGGGAGATGCCCCTGCCTTGCTGCCCCTCCCGTGGGAGTTGCTTCCACCTTCCTGGGGAGGCTCCTGCATGGCGGCCTCTGGGACTAGGCCTCTGGGTCCCCGCACTCCCCCCTGCGGAGCTGCGGCACGAGCCTCGGGGGCGTCTGGCCGGCAGGCGGAGGGCACGGCCGGGCGCCTCGGGGTCCTCTGCTCAGCCCTGGACCCGGAGCCCATTCCCACCCACCCTGCACGGCTTCCCTGTGCCGCCTCGGCCGCGCTCGTCCTCGTCGGCCGGGCACCCAGCGCCTCCCGGGCCGTTTCATTCCGGATGCTCCAGTGGTGGGTCCGTTAGGTTCTGCACCTTCATTTTGTACACATCGTTCTGAAAAGGCCAAGAAACCTGATAAAGGAGGGGGGTGGCTGTGGGGTGAGCTCGGGTCCCTTTGCCCCGCTCATGCCGACGAGGGGCAACTGTGGGCTCCCCCGGCATCGGTCGGTCCCTGGGGGAGCAGTGGGCCCCAGTCCATAGGGGGTGCCACCACCCAGACCTCAAAGGACGGCTCCCACGGGAAGGGACGAGCCCGCAAGAGCCACCCTGGGCCTCAGCGGGAGGTTTTGATGGCCAGAGCAGCCGCGGGGGTGGGGGTGGGGGGGCCAGCTGTGTTGCAACAAGCACCTCCCCGGGGACCTGGCCTTTCCTCCTTCACTGCCCTCGCCCCTGCTGTGCGGAGCCAGGGCTGGGGGCAATAAAAACAGAGCAAGGCAAAAGGGGCCTCCGGGGCCATCTAGTCTGACCCCTGGCTCCAGCCGGCTCCGCTCACGACATGCCCACCATGCGCACGTCCAGCCTATCCTTGAACACCCGCACCGATGGGGCCTCAACCACCTCTCAGGAAAGCCCATTCCACACCCTCGGGGTCCTGACTGTCAGGACCTGCTTCCTGGCACCCGAATGGAACCTTGGCTCCCTGAGCTTTGCTCCATTGGAGAGCGTCCTGCCTTCCTCTGCAGGGGAGAACAGGCCTCTCCCCACCTCCATGTGACCCCCCCTCACATACCTGCATGTCGCCAACAGCCCCCCTCCGAGCCGCCTCTTCTCCAGGCTGAAGAGACCCAGTCCCCTCACTCTCGCCCCATACGGCTTCCCCTGCAACCCGGCCACCAGCCACGTGGTCCTCGCTGCACCGAGTCCAACTGGCCATCTGGGCTGTGTGAACGCAGCGTGCCAGCCCCGCCCCGCCCCCCCCCCAGCGGAAGGAGCCCCTGCAGCGGGGCCGGCTCTAAAGGCGGGCACCCCCGCAGCCTGTGAGGCCACGCAGCCCTGCGTGCCCGAAGCGCCCCCTGCGTGTTGGGGCCGTGGTGCCGCCCTTCCCTCGCGGCTCAGAGCATTCAGCCGGGGGCCCCAGCGGGACCTGGAGGGACGCCGGCGACTCAGGGCAGCCCTGATCCAGGCCCAGGTCGCTTGCTGCTCCCAGTGAGGGAAGAGCCGCCCTCCTGGGTTGCCTGGGAGCGGGGGGGGGGGGGGGGGGGTTTACCCGGCGCCCCCCTGCGGGGGGCGGGGTTGGGGGTGGGGGGCCCAGGCCGGGGCCCGGAGGGGGGGAGGGGGGCTGGACCTCAATTGGGCGGCCGCTTGTTCTAACAGTGCGGTTCTTGGAAAGGGCCGGGGGGGGGGGGGCGTTGCCTGCATGCACGCAGGGGGTGCATCGCACGTACCCCCAAAACACAAAAATCTAGGACTGAGGGTAATCTAAAATACCCAGGGCTGGAGCAGGGGGTCAGACTAGATGGCCCAGAGGGACCCTTCTGGCTCGCTCTGCTTCTATGGTGAGGAGTGAGTGTGGCAGCCCAAGAAAAGGACAGAAAGGCCGGGAGGATGGTTGGTGGAAAGCAGAAGGCCAGTTTCTTTCTTCCCTCCCTTATTTTATTTTATTTTATTTTATTTAAAACTTTTATACTGTCCACTACCAAATAGTGTTGGGACAGTTTTTCTTGAAATCCTGCCCTCCTCTCCAGTGGAGGGCCCAAAAAGCCTTTCAGCATTACGACAGTCCGGCAAGGTGGGCCAGGCGGGAGACATGCCATGGCCTCCAAGTACGTGAGTGGCCCCTTTCAGACAAGCGATGCCCGGCAAAACTCTCTCGCCTCTTGCCTCAGTTCAGCGGCCCCCCTGCTCCCCACGGCCCCATAATCCTGCGGAGCGGAATTGGGCAGGGGGCTGCTGGGAGTTGCCTTTGCTCCCCCAACCACGGGGAAAGTGGGCACGGGGCAAGGCAGCGCCCCCCCCCGCCCCCAGTCAGGGCCGGAGCTGATCAGGACTTGACTCTGTGTCTGTCGGGGTGATGCCCAGGCGCGCAGACAGAAAAATAAGATTTAAAATGCAGATCAGTCACAAACAGAGCGCAAAACCACTGAGAACAAACGGGCTGGGGCTGGACAAGACATGAAAATTAACTGTGCTAAAGACATGAAAATTACCTGTACACAAATCCATATGCTAAGATGTGGAAATCCTGCAAGGATGAAGAAATCTTAAGAAAGCAGCTTTCTTAAGATTTCTTCATCCTTGCAGGATTTCCACATCTTAGCAGGTTCTGGAGCGGTAAATCTGGAAAAGAGCCTGGAGAAGGAGACAAACATCGCTTAAAAACCGAGTAGCAACAGACGGACGGACCGCGGGAGCAGCTGCCTGCAGAGGCGCTAGTCCGCGCTGCGCTCGAGCGGCGCCCGCCCCGCCCCGCGCCGAAAGCAAAAGTAGAAGCGCCGCGGAAGGGACGCGCCGAGCGCAGGAGCACGACGACGGCTCTGCGCCGCGCTGGCCTCTCGCCATGGCCCCCTCCGCGTTTAACCCCCCCGTGGGCACGAAAGGAACCCTTCTCCTCTTCCTCTTCGGTGAGTGGGGGCCGGACGCCTGGGTCCCCCGGGGGGCGAGGCGAGGGGAGCGGGGCGCGTGGATGATCCGCTCGAAGGCCGGGGGGGGGGGGGGGGGGGGGGGGGTCTAGTCTGGTGCTTGTTCTGGAGCAGCGCGCGCGCGCGCGCGCCTTTAGAGTCAGACAGGAGCCCCACCGGTGCAGCTCCGGCAAGGGCTCGGAGAGTGAGGCTGCTGCGGGTCCGCGCACCAGGAAGGCTCGGGGGGGGGGGGGCGCACCCGGGAAAGCCCGGCCGCCCGCTTGCGCTTTCGTTTTCGCTGGCGTTCCCCGCGCGCTCACGCCGCTCGCGTCTTTGCGCCCGCAGGTCTGGCGAGCGCCGCGCCGCGCCTCGCCCGCCTCAACTGCTGGTTCGTGGAGGAGGCCGGCGGCGGCGGGTCGGTGATGCCCAGCGCCCTCCGCCAGCGCCCCGCCCTGCTGCTGCTGCCCCCGCCGGGGAGGCGCCTGGAGGAGCGCGACCTGGAGCCCGAGCTGCCCCCGGAGGTGGAGTCCGGCCTGGCCTTCCAGATCCTGGGTAGGAGGCGCCGGCCCCCCGGGCTGGCGGCGCGTCCCGGCGAAGGCGCTCCGGGGATGCCGGGGGGGGGGGAGCGGGGGGGGGCTGGATACGTGCAGGAGCGAGTCGGAGCAGCTGGGGGCGCGCTTGGGGGGCCGTGGGGCGAGCTGGCCCCGGCCACCACGGCGGGAGCGCCTGGGGGCGGCCAGCGCGTGTTCTCCTCGGCAAGCTAATGCCCAGTTCGAACAGCGCCTCCTTTAGCGCCCGACTCCAAATCTGGCCGTCTAAAGTTGCAGCGAGAGGTTTTCAGACCCCTCTGAAGTGCCCCTGTGCACGTACGTGGATGAGCGTGCAAAAATTGATTTTTTAAAATCCAAATAACTGGAGGGAAGCGTATGTTGTGGAGTTCATGTATCTCCAAATATCACACGTGTTGCAAAAGCAAGACTTTTCCCGGAAGGCCGCTGTTGCGCCAAACATTTGGGGCAGCACCTGGCCGTGCCCCTCTGCCCAGACCGCGGCCTCCTGGAGTGTGGGCCCTCCCAGGCCAGTGTTCCCCCCCATCATGGCGCTGCTCCTGCCGCCGCCCCGGCCAGGAATCCCTTTTTCCTGTTGGGAAAAATGCCTGTTTGGGAAGAACGGTGAGGTTTGGGTCCCTGGTCCCTGGAGACTGTCCCCCAGCGAGTGGCCTTCTCCGGCCAACCCCAAATGGCCACGCGCGGGCGGACTTTCTTCCGCCCGGACGTCCTCTTATTCTTCATTTCTGTGCCACTCGCAGCCAGAATGCTCTGGGCGGCTAAGAAAACCGAGCAGGGCACCTTGAATCTGTCACACAGGCACCGCCCGTTCCTAAAATCCACGCCTAGGAGCGATTCTGGCGTAACTCTTCTGGAAATCGGCCTCGGCAGGCCGGGGAGTGAGCTGGGCCCGCCAGCGCGCCGGGTGGCTGGACTGGCTCCCCGCCCGGCCTCACCGGTCCCTCTCGGTCATCTCCCCGCAGACGCCTCGGGGGTCCTGTGGGGCGGCCGAGACCCCAGCGCCGAGCCTCTCTGGCCGGAGGCCGAGGCCACCAGCACGGGCGTGCGCACCTGTGAGATCAACGCCTACCTGCCGCAGGAGGCCCACGTGGCCTGGGCCGCGGGGCTGGTGGGCCAGAGGGGGTGCCCGCGCACCCTGGAAGCGGGGCAGTGGTTCATCGCCACCCTGCAGAGCCCCATGGCGGGATACGGCGTCAGCAGCATCATGAACCAGGGAAGGCCTCTGGTGGGGAAGCAGACGCTGGAGAACAGCCCGATCACCACGGTGACAGGTACGCGGGCCGGGCATGTGCCGAGGGCGTTGAGGGGCTGTGGCCGGCAGGTGGGATTGGGCTGCCCCCGGGGGCCTTTGGGCCGCTCGCTGATCCAGCCTGGCCTGCCTTGCAAGGGGGTTGTGAGGAGAAAATAGGGGAGAGGAGGAGAATCGCGGGCACTCGGTTCAGAACGGGTGAGCCTGGAGCCCTGAGAGCGGCCCGGCCCCGGAGCTGGGCCCGCAGTTTGGCCAGGCTGGGGGGTGGCCCCGGGGGCAGAAGGCCTGGGGAATCAGCGGCCCGCTGGCTCACGCGAGCCGCTCCCCCGCAGCGGTCCTGTCGGTCTTCTCGTGGACGCCGCGGCTGCAGGCCCGGGTGGGCCAGGACGTGCTGCTGGACTGTGGCTTCTCGGGCCCGGAGGCGGCCTTCTCGGTGGAGTGGCGGCACCAGTACAGCGGGGCCGGGCACGTGGTGCTGGCCTACGACGGGGCGGCCCGGCGCATCACGGTGGCCGAGGAGGGGGCCCAGCTCTTCCTGCAGCCCGGCGGCGGCGGCAGCAGCAGCAACGTCTCGCTGCACCTGCAGAACGTCCGCCCGGGCCAGGAGGGCACCTACATCTGCACCGTCTACCTGCCGTACCTGCACGCCCAGCAGGCCATGGAGCTGCAGGTCGTGGGTGAGTGTGGGGGGCGGGTGCCGTGTCCCACGCGCCCCGGAAAGTCCAGCCCACCCTCACTCCTCCGCACCGGCCCCGCAAGCCCCCAGCGGAAGAGGGCCGCTCGGGGGGGCTCGGTCCGCTGAGAGGCGGGGAGGTTACGGCAGCGGGGCCGATCACGCAGGGCGGTGGGGGGCCCTCTCGTGGAAGCGTTGGGATGGTCACCTGAGCGGGAGGGTGGGACTCGGTGTCCCGCAAGAGCAGGGAGCGATGGGACCCGTGGGCCTTCCTGCCCCTCCCCACTCTGCAGCCTTTATTTGTTTATTTAGGAAATTTATAGGTCATCATTACTGTCGTCTCTAGACAGCTATATATTATAATAAATAGATATTTATGTATTTATTTAAATCTTTTGCATACCGTGTATTGCTACATAGCTTCAGAATGGTCTTACACTGACAGAGAATAGAACACAGCCTCTGTTCTACATGATAAAGCCCCAATTAAAATCATATTCTAACCCGTAAAATGCTGGGAAAATAGGTTTTGGCCTGGTGCCAAAAGGAATACGGTGGCATTGCCAGGCGGGCCTCTCTGGGGAGCTCGTCCCAGAGTCGGGGTGCCACCGCAGAGAAGGCCCTTCTCCAGGGATCCACCCTCCCGCTCTCCTTCAGGGAGGGTCCCCGGAGGGGGGCCTCCGCCCCCGATCTGAAGGGGGGCAGGCACGGCCTTTCAGGCGCCCCACAGCAGAGGCTCCGCTGACCGCCGTCTCGTCTCCTGCCAGAGCCCCCCAAGGTCACCTTCCGCCCCACCCCGCTGACCCTGGCCCCCAGCGCCCCGGCTGAGCTGGCCTGCGAGGTCTCCGGCTACTACCCGCAGAGCGCCTCCGTCACCTGGATGAGGCGGGACCCCCACGGCTCCTCGGACGTCATCGCGGACAGCTGGGAGACGGGGCACCGGCAGTCTCCCGACGGCACCTACAGCTTCACCAGCTTCGCCCGCCTGCCGCCCATCCGGCCCGAGGACCACGGCGCCTCCTACAGCTGCCACGTGGCCCACGCCGGGCTGGGCGACGTGGGGCTGAGGAAGGCCGCGAAGCTGCGCGTGGCAGGTAGCGCTCGGCAGGGGCGGGGGGCTGCCGGGGGGCCCTGCGCCGGGCCCCCGGTGTTTCCCCAGCGGAGGGCGCTGCCTTGGGCGTGCCGGCCGCCCACTCCACGGGGCCGGGGAGCCCCCTCAGCCCGGGCCCCCCCGGACACGGCTCGCTGTGGGGGCTCCGGGAAGCAGCCCCCGAACAGGCTGGGCTGGAAGGGGCGGGAGGGCGCTTTGGGGGGACGGAGGGTGCTCCGGACCCCTGGCGGCCCGGCCCTGGTGCGGGGGGCAGCTTGCCAGCCTCGGAGGAGCGCCCGGCCCCCCCGGATGGGGGCGCTTCACCCCCAGTCGGTTGGGACCCTCAGGGCGGAGGTGGCCGGTGCAGCAGGGTCCCCATCACCCAAGTGCCCCCCTCCCCCCCAGGCCAGTCGGGGCCCTCCCTGGAGGACGCCATCGGACTCTTCCTCCTGGCCTTCCTGCTCTTCGGGGTCCTGCAGCTGCTCTTCCGGCACGGTGAGTCCCGCGTGCCCGCGCGAGCGAGCGAGCGAGCGCGGCTGCTCTGTGGCTCCCCACACGCCCGCTCCCCCCATTAACTGCACTGCCTGTTCCTTTGCAGCCGCTGGAGAGACCACCAAGACTGAGGTAAGCGCCCCGGGGCACCTTCCCGCCTGCTGGGCTGCCCTGGCAGGGCGTTCAAGGTGGGGCAGCTGGGACCTGGGCGCCCCCTCGCGTCCCGGCCCTCGGGGCCCTGGCACAGGCACCCCGACCCCTCGGGAGGAGAACCTATGGTGTCGGGCACCTTCTGTGCCTGCACGTGCTGCCGGACTGCAGTTCCCATCTGCCCCAGCCCACAGAAGCCGTGATGAGGGAGGGAGAGCGAGCAACCGGAGGGCCTGAAGGTCCCAGCCCTGCATGAGGTCTCCTGGCCCCTGCCCGGGGTGGTGGGGGGGGCCCAGAGGGCCCCGCAGGGGTGGCAGGCTGGCTGGCTCCATCGCTTGTGGGGCAGAGGGTGGCCCTCAGGCCCGAGGACTGATCCAGGCTGTGGGGAGAGTCTCCTCTGTGGGGCCCCAGCCTCTTGAGGTCGCGAGGAGGGGGTGGTGGCACCCCCGGCTCCTGCTGCGAGCCCTGCCCCACGGCTTCCCTGCGGGTTGCTGACCTGGGCCAGCCCCAGGGCAACGAGCCAGCCAGCTGCACGCCCGGCCCGTGTGCTCTGCTCCCTTCTGGTGGCCCCCCGGGACCCCCACCCCCCATGTCCGGGAGGCCCCCAACCCTCTCTTCTCTCCCCAGAAACTGGAGTGAGCTGGGCCTGGAGCTCATGTCGGGTCTCTCGGACCCCCCGGATGGAGGGAAGAGGTTGGCCGCCGCCGGGTCCTTCTGCTGCCCCCCCCAAAGGCCTCTTTCACCCCCCTCCATTTGCGGTGCTTTCAGGGGGAGCCCCTCTCCCCTCTTTGGGGCAACCTCCGATTGTGTGTCTCCTGGCTGCAAATGCCCCGTTGTGAGTGGGGGGGGGGGGCAGCCGAGAAGCCCTCCCTCCCCGAACTGTGTGCCTGCTTCTGCCCCGGCAGCCCCTCGGAAGTGTTGGCAGAGTCCCTGAGCCGAATGCAGAGCGCGGGGCAGCTTTCCGGACCACCTGGCCGGTTCTCCGACTTCACCTCTGCGCTGCACCTGCCTGGACATGGCCTGCGGGGGCCCCGCCATCCCCGCTGCGGAAATGGCGGATCGGCCCCCACGGAGAGCTTGCAGGCGTGCAGTGGGCCAGGGAGCGGACCCATGAAACCCAGCTTCCCACCGGGTAGCACTCTGCACGTGACTCCGGGCAGCCCCACTTCAGCTGGGGGCACTACGGAAGATGGGGGCGAATTCCCCACACCGGGAAAACAAGGAGCTTGGTGTCAGGACCTCGCACTTGTGACTTTCTCCAGTCTTGTGCAGCCCAGATCTAAGCCGATTCCCTCAATGAGATCTAGCTGCTTATGTTGGCCAGTTTTTTATTTTTAATGTTTGCCCACAACATCACTGTGATTCATGTGGGGAAGTTTTGGAGACGGATGGATTCGTACCTCCTGCTCACCCACCAAAACGGCCCCCCAGCCCCTCCTTCCCTGCCCCGGCTGTCCCCGCTCTTGTTCCCACCTGAACGTAGCCAGCCCTAGTGGCACAGCAAGCCACGCCGTGGGCAATAAACTTGGAATGCCGACAGGAGTCCGCGGAGTGCATTTTGTGGGGTGGGAGGCCGTCTTCGCCAGGCTCCTGGGCTCAGAATAATTCGGCCCACGCTGGGAATGGGGGGCTTCGAACTGGGAAGGTTTTCCCTGAGTGCGGCTCCATCCGCCTGCAGCAGAAGGTGCCAGGTGTCCTTGGCTCACGGGGGGTGGTCTCGCTCGGGGTGGCCGCCTGCCCCACGACCTGTTTCCTGAGCACCGGAGCGGCGGCGCCTGCCCAGACTCGGGAGGCTTTTTCTGGAGCCACGAGCGGGTTGATCGGTGGAGGTCAACCGAGGACCGGGGCCTGAAGGGCCACTACCCCACTGCTGTGCAAGTGGGGTCGCTGCAGGACTTCTGCCCGTGTCGGTGGCACCAGAAGGGGTCCCATGTGTCTGCTGCTGTGCAGGCCATTGCTGTGGCACATGCTCCTGGGGATTCCAATGAAGATAGAAACAGAGCGAGGCAGAAGGGACCCCCTGGGCCATCTAGTCTGCCCCCGGCTCCAGCCGGCTCTGCTCATAGAAACAGCGCGAGGCAGAAGGGACCTCCGGCCATCTAGTCTGCCCCTGGCTCCAGCCGGCTCTGCTCATAGAAACATAGAAACAGGGTGAGGCAGAAGGGGCCTCTGGGCCATCTAGTCTGACCCCGGCTCCAGCCGGCTCTGCTCACGACATGCCCGCCATGTGCATGTCCAGCCTGTCCTTGAACACCCGCACCAGTGGGGCTCAACCACCGCCCCTTCCAGCCCCTGGCCAAGCTGCCCCGGGAACCTGGCTGCCTGCCCGCAGCGCTTGTGGAAACAGTCGTGTGAGTGTGGCAGGCAGCTATCTGACTGGTGCAGACTCTTTTCTGCCCGGGAGATGTGGGGGGGGGGGATGCTGCTCCCACAGTGGGAATGTTTCCCTGCTTGCTGGGCTGGGCTGCTTGGCTCCTCTGAGCCCCCCCCCCCCCGCCGGCACCTGGCCCCCCCAAAAGGGAATGGGGGGGGGGGGGGGGGTTCCCTTGCCCTGGCAAGGCCTGCAGGCGCGACCCTGTGCCAGGAATTGGGGCCTTCCCCCCTGGCTTCCAATTCTCCTCCCCTGCCCACAATGTCTGGGATGGTGCGCACGTGAGTGGGACTGGCTGCAGCTGGGGTCAGACTAGATGGCACCAGAGGCCCCTTCTGGCTGGCTCTGCTTCTATGTTGCAATTGCCTGCCAGCTAAGGCTGGCAGGGGGCGCCCCTGGCCCGGAGGAAGCCAAGAAGGGCACTACTGGGGGGGGGCACCTTCATGCCAGGTGCTGATGCTGTGGCGGCCATGTTGGGTGAGGGCGGCCAGCGGGGTGGCAACGGGGATGAAGCCAAGCGACGGCCATGCTAAGTCGGGGCAGATTGCTCCTTGCAGCCCCTTCCCTGCAGTCGGGGTTGGGCTGGCCTGCGATCCCATCATGTAGAGAGCTGGGGAGCATGGAGGCGGGAGCCCAGCCTGCCCGGAGGGCACCAAGGTGTGCCTGTTCAGGGTGGGCACTGTTCCGTCAAGGGGTTCACCGTCATCTTCCTCAGTATTTCTGCCTTTGCTTGCAGGGGTTCTCGACGACCCTGTTTGCCAAACCCCCCGTGTGCAAATGCCCGACATATTATTTTAGTATTGTTATTTTATTACTTGTGTTTATACCCTGTCCTATCGCTTCAGGCACTCAGGATGGCTTACAAGATATATATAAAAAACAGTACAAATAAAACTAGTATAAAACATGAATTATAAAAACAATATAAACACATCACTATAAAATGCTACTGTGAAAAGGGGGGGATAAAATAAAATCCTAAAACAGCTAAAAACATTAACTGTTAAGGATCAAATAAAAAGGTCTTTCCCTGGTGCCAGAAAGAAAATAACGAATATAAAATGCAGAATGGGGAAAGGTTCTCTTTTTCAGGATTTATCCTCAGGTGCCAACCAGTCGTTCCAAAATGCGTGCCTGAGCAGCCCTCCATCGGCCCTTTTATGCACGGATCTGTAGTGGGTCCCACGTGACACAGTTCACACTTTAGAAACAGAGCGAGGCAGAAGGGGCCTCTGGGGCCATCTAGACTGACCTCAGCTCCAGCCAGCTCTGCTCATGACATGCCCACCCTGTGCATGTCCAGCCCTCACCAATGGGGCCTCAATGACCTCCCGTGGAAGCCCATTCCACACCCTCGGGGTCCTGACTGTCAGGAAGTGCTCCCTGGCACCCGAATTGAACCTTGGTACCCTGAGTTTTGCTCCGTTGGAGGCGTCCTGCCTTCCTCTGCAGGGGAGAACAGGTCTCTCCCCACCTCCGTGTGACACCCCCTCACATACCTGTATGGCGCCAACAGATCCCCTCTGAGCCGCCTCTTCTCCAGGCTGAAGAGACCCAGTTCCCCCAGTGTCGCTTCATACCCCATCCCCTATAAACCGGCCACCAACCTTGTGGCCCTCGCTGCACTGACTCCAACCTGGCTATATCCTTCCTGTAACGAGGGGCCCAAACTGAGCACAATACTCCAGTTGTGGGCGCACCAGAGTCGTATAGGGTGGTAGTAATACCTCCCTCGATCTGGAAGCCACACTTCTGGCTATGCACTGAAGGGATCTTGGAGTCGGGTTCAGTCCGTCTCCCGTCCTCTCAGCCATCCTTCAAGGAGGTCTGCAGATCCTTCAGGCTCGGAAGGGGAGCTTTCCCGCAAGGAGACGGGGCCTTGCGCATGGGTCCAGCGACTTCCTTTGAACCTTCGCCATGGTCCTTGCCATGGGATCACTCGGAGTGGTCCTTCCTTCCTGGCTGTAAGGGAATTTCTCCTCTTGCACACCTTTGAGGTTGGCCAGGCAGGATAACTTCTCTGCTGTTACACAAAACTTAAACTTGGCCCCAGGAATTTATTCCAGTGGAAATTAGCTTTTTCTTCCGGGGAGAGGTGCCAGCCCATCGCCCTGCCCCTGCCAGAGCAGCTCAGCTTCTTTGGGAAATTTCTCTTTACGCAGTTCTCAAGAAACAAAACCAAACCCAGTTGCTCGATTGAACACTTTGGTGCAGCACATTTCTGTGAATGAGAAGAATTCTGCATATTGCACTAAAGCTTTACGGCAATTTCTTGAGATGTGGGGCGGGGGAGAGGAGCACTGCCCTTTATTTTTGGCTTTATAAACTTCCCTACATTCCAGAATGGCAGAAAGTGAACAGGAACTAAAGAGCCTCTTGATGTGGGTGAAGGAGGAGATTGCAAAAGATGGCTTGAAACTCAACATTAAGAAAACTAAGATCACGGCATCTGGTCCTCTCACTTCTTGGCAAGTAGATGGGGAAGAAATGGAGGTAGTGACAGATTTTACCTTCCTGGGCTCCAAGATCACCGCAGACAGGGACTGCAGCTAAGAAACTGAAAGATGCTTGCTCCTGGGGAGGAAAGCTATGGCCAATCTCGACAGCAGGCGGAAAAGCAGAGCCATCACCCTGCCAACAAAAGTGCATATAGTCAAGGCTGTGGTTTTCCCAGTTGCAATGCATGGCAGTGAAAGCTGGACCATAAGGAAGGCTGAGCACCAAAGGATTGAGGCCCTTGAATTGTGGTGCTGGAGGAGACTCTGCGAGTCCCCTGGACTGCAAGGCGATCAAACCGGTCAGTCCTAGAGGAGATCAACCCTGACTGCTCTTGAGAAGGCCAGATCCTGAAGATGAAGCTCAAACACTTTGGCCACCTGATGAGAAGGAAGGACTCCCTGGAGAAGAGCCTGATGCTGGGAACAATGGATGGCAGAAGAAGGGGATGAGGTGGCTGGACGGGGTCCCTGGGGCGGTGGGTGTGGGGCTGGGTGGCCTCCGGGGATGGACAGGAGAGCCCAGAGGAGTGTGGTCCATGGGGTGGCCGTGGGTCGGGCGCGGCCTCGCAACCAGCAGCAACCACCGCTGCCTTTAAAAAAGCGCACAATCCCGAATGGCGGGCCGGGGACCCTCACTTCCCGCTGCGAAAAGCGCCTGGCAGCCGCTGCGACGCGGGCCCCCCGGGGGGGAGGCGAGGCCCCCGCAAGGGTCGCCCCCCGAGCAGCCCTGCCCCCGCGCAGCTTGCGCGCCTCCTGCCGAGGGCGAGGGGCCGCCCTAGATGTGCGAACACCTCGCGGCGATCCTCCCTCGGGGGACCCGCCGCCCAGCCCGCGAGAAGGAAATGGCGGCCGCCCTCATCCAACATGGCCGCGCGGCAGCCACCGCCCCGCCTCCTCCTCCGCCCGGGCCGCCCGGGCCGCCCGCCGACTTCACTTCCGCGGCGGCCTCTCGGGCGCTGATTGGAGGGCACGGGAGGCCCCGCGCTCTGGTTGGCCGGCGGCGGAGGAGGCGGAGGCGGAAGCGCGCGCCTCGGCGGGGCTCCACGTGGGGGGCGAGGGGGCGCCCGAGCCATGGCGGGGGACCGGGAGGCGGCGGCATCGGCAGCGGCGGCGGCCAAGGCGAGGAAGGTGAGTCGCCCGCCGTCCTCCGGGCGCAAAGCGGGACGCCAGCGCTGGCCGGCAGGGCCCGTGTTCAAGGATGCTGGGGGTTGTAGTCCAGGGGTCGAGGCAGCCCCTGGCGGGGAGCGGCGGGGATTGAGTGGGCGGACGCTGAGCCCGCCAGCATCTCCAGGTGGGGCGCGGGAGGCATTTCGGAGTCCCCCCGCCCCCCGGTCTCCTGGTCCGCCTCTAGGCCAGGTGGGCTCCTGCGGTCCTGCTTAACGCTGAGGACTAGAGCCTTGCTTTCACCCTGCGGGAAGGCCTGTAAAGGGGCTGGGGCGGGCGCCTCCTCTGCTTGCGGCCCCGGCCGCGCCGCCTGTCCAAGAGCTCACGGGGTTGGATCCGTTCCCACGTGGCACCACCAGCCCGGCCCAGCGCTGTCCCCGGGGAAGAGCCGCAGGCGGCGGGGCGCGCGTTCCCCTGCGGGGATCCGGGCAGGCGCGGGGTTGGGCTGCTGCCTTGGACCCCCCGGAGAAGAAGCGCCCGTGCAGCGCTTCCGCCAGAGGTGCGGGGCCCAGGGTGGGTGGCTGCAGCGGAGCCGGGGATGGACTAGCTGGCCTCGGGGGACCCTCCCGGTGCTGGGATTGCGAAATGGTGCAATGTCCCGACCCCGCGCCTTGCCCGGGCCAGCCAGGGGCTCCCCACCTGCCCAGGGGTCGTGCTGCCAAGTGTGATGCGTGACTTTGGGAGGCAGCTGACCGCCCCCCCCCCACCGGAGGATCAGGCCGTGCCCATAAGCAGAGGCCTGCCAGGAAGGGACTGTGGCACGTGCCCCCTTAGCGCTCCCTCAGCCTCTCCACTCCCACCCCCGTTCCCAGCGCAGCTTGCATTGCAACGTACAGGAGAACAGGAGGGACCCGGTGCAGGGTCAGACCCGGGGCAGGAGGGGGGTGCTGCAGTGCCTCCCCCAGGTTCCACAGAGCTGAGGTGCGTAGCGGTGCTGCCCCGATCCTGGAGGGAGCACAGCGCCTTCAGGACTAGCAGCTGTGGTTCGCTGCCCCCCACCCAGTATCTATCTATCTATCTATCTATCCATCTATCTATTTATTTATTTATTTATTTAAACAACTTCTGTGCCGCCCCATCGCATGAGCCTCGGGGCAGCTTACAATCATAAAATCTTCCATAAAATACACAACAAAAGTGCTAGACCAGCCCACTTTTCAACCCGACTCGATGACTGTGCCTGAGCCCCAGCGGGTGAGTCCCCCCCTTGGCGTGCTCACGCTGCCTCGACGTGTCCCGTGCCAGCCTTGGGGTGCCGTATGGCTCCTCCTCGGGGGACAGTGCGACCCCGAGAGCTGCCCAGGCTCCTGGGAGTGGCGGCCCTCTGCTTGGGGGTCCAGCAGGTGCGCGACAGCAGCAGCCTGGAGGGGCTGGGCTGGGCTGGGGCACTGCCCGCCACAGATGCCCCCACTAACCAGCCTGCTTCCCCCCACAGAAGACGCGCCCCCAGCGGTACTGGGAAGGAGAGCCGGGCGGTGCAGCGCCCGAGCGGGCTGGAGCTGCTGCCCCGAAGGAGCCCCGGCCGGATGGGGCACCCGGGACGAAGACGGCGAGGCCGGGCTGCCGGCGCCGGATCTCGGGGGTAAAGGGGCCGCCGGGTGGGCTGGGGCTCCGGGCCTTGGCCCCGTGGGGCAGCCGGGTCTGACGCCCTCCCTCCTCTCGCAGGGGACGGATCCCTTTCCCGGCGCAGCCCCCATCTGCTCCGAACGGCTGAAGAAGTTCCGGCGAGGGCCCTCGGGAGTGCTGGTGAGCTGCGTCGGCCTGCCTCCCTTCCCCGCGGCCTGGGCGGTGGGCCCCCTACTCACTGCCACCTGCCCCTTCCTCTCCTCTGCTCTGCTCTCCTCTCCCCGCAGGGCACGGCCTCGGGCAAGCGGCTCCGGCACCAGCTGGCACTGCAGGAGGAGCGTGCGGAGGCTGCCGCCGAGCAGGCGGCCCGGAGGGAGCTGCTGCTCCTGGAGGAGCCTGGGTAATGCCCCCCCGGGAATCGCGGGCCCGCACTGCCCCCACGCACCCTGCACGGGGGCTTCTGCGTTTCCCCCTTTGCAGTGGTTAGTAACCAGACCCTCCCTCACTCTCCCGCATGGCCACCGGGACCTCCGCTTCCAGTGCCAAAACATTCGCCTCCAGCCTGCACGAGGCCCGAGCAGTGGGGCAGGAGGGCCCCGCGGGTGTCCAGGGCTTCCTTCAGGCCCCGAAGCAGCTGGAGGGCACTCTTGGGATAGCGCAAGCGAAGCAGCTCAGGCTCTGTGGGGTGCGAGCGCAGTGCCCGCGGTGCTCCTCCTTCCTGGTTGGGGGGAGCTCTCTCGGGCTCCCCCCCCCATTCCCTGATTCAGCAGCCTTCCATGCAGGTGCCAACCAGCCCCCCGAAAGCACCCCAGCAGGAGAAGAGTGCCGCAGCCCCTGCCCATCTTCCCCAGCAGCTGGCGTGCAGGGGCGGCTGGCCCTTGTTCCGCAGGCAGCCGTCCGAGTGAGCCGCGTCCCCCCACCCCGTGCTGCCGATGCAGCCCCTCTCTAACCACCCCCAATGAGTGGCCACCCCGCATCTCGGGGCAGCCCCTTGAGGCACCCTCACTGACCCTCTCTGGGGCTGGTGGGGCAGAGGGATGCAGGGGCCTGCCCTCCCCACAGCCCGCCCCAGAGGCCCCCCCCCCCGACCACTCCGGCTCGTCCGCGGCTTCCCTTGGGCCGCCACTCCCATGCGCAGGAGCCTGGCTCTCCCTGCAGTTTTAAGATGCTTTGGCGGCAGCTGCTCTGCGCATGCCGGTCTTCAGGATAGCTCTCCGTGGCTCGTTCCGTTTAGCTGCCAAATATCTATTCAGTTCAGGTGCCTCTGTGTTGTCCGCTCTTGCTCTGTGCTGCTGCGTCTCCAACTTGTGGCAAACTGGTGCCTGCCTTTGGCCCTTCAAAGTGCATCCAAAGTGCAACGGCCTCCTGGGAAGGCTGTGGCCCCCTTCGATCCCGGACCCCCTCGCCCGCCTGCCCGCCCGCCGGCCTGTCCTCTCCAACACCATGTTCTGTCAGTCTTCCTGTCCGCTTTCTGCACCGTCCAGCTTCACCCAGCCGCCAGGAATACAAGAGCGTGGTGGATCTTGGCCGTGGTCTCCAGCAAAAGCCATCCGTGCGCTCGGGGGCCTCTAATCCTTCCACGGCTGTCCTTCCCGGTCTCTGCCTTGTTCCCCGTGTCCCTCGTAGACTCACGGTGCACATGAAGCAGCAGATAAACTCGGCGATAGAATTATGGGGCAATAAATCCATGAACCGCTCGTTGGCCTAGCGGTTAAGAGAGTTGTGCGGACGTCTTCTGTGCGCAGGAGAGTGCCCCCTTCCAAGCGTCAGCTGTGGGGCAGCTTTTTAACTGAGCCGGGGCGCGAACGCATCAGATGACTCGGGGGTCGGTCGCGCCCATGTGCTACGCCGGCCCCTCACTCCGCCCGCTCACCGCCCCTCTCGTGGCCACGCCAGGTTTCTGGAAGGCGAGGACGGAGAAGACACCTGCACCATCTCCCAGGCGGACATCGCCGAGGCGGTCGACCTGGCCGCCGGTGCCAAGGTGGGTGGCCCAGGCGGGGGCTCCGGGGGGCTCCGGGGGGGGCGGTGCCGGAGCCTCCGGGCCTGACCTTGCCCCCTTCCCCCCGGCAGCATTTTGAGCTGAGGCTGGAGCAGTTTGGCCCGTACAGGATCAGCTACACCCGCAACGGGAGGTGAGTTCACGGGGCCGCCCCCCCCCCCGGGGCGGGGGCTGTGGGGAGGGGGTGCTCCCAGCTGCCACGCTCCGCCTTCCGACCCTCCGCAGGCATCTGCTCCTGGGCGGGCGCCGGGGCCACGTGGCGGCCCTCGACTGGCACACGAAGGCCTTGCTGTGCGAGATCAACGTCATGGAGTCCATCGCCGACCTCACGTGAGTGCGCGGCCGGTGCGTCGCCTTGCCCTGTGCGAGCGGGAGGGGGACGGAGGGCGCCCCCAAGCCCACGGGCTGGTACCCTGAGTGGGGTGGCTCTGGGCCCGGTCCTCGCCTGCCTCCGGCTACAGCGGCCCGGGCCGGAGGGCACCACGGAGGCACACGTCCCGAGTGGGCACGGCGGGAAGCCTCCGCCCCACAGAAGTCGCCCCCCATGCTCCGCTGCGGCACCCTGGCCGGCTGCCTCCTCCCACCCCACCCCACCGTCATTCCTGGCAGGACGGCTTTCCCACCCCACCCCACCGTCATTCCCACCCCACCCCACCGTCATTCCTGGCAGGACTGGCACCCCACCGTCATTCCTGGCAAAGCCGTCATTCCTGGCAGGACGGCTTTCCCGAACAGGCCCCTTCTGGAACGGCTGGACTACAGCTCCCATAATGCCGCAGCCAGCTGCCTGCAGGATCGCAGTCCGAGCCCTTCGGAGGGGTCTGCTTGGGGCAAGCGGCGCTAGAATGGCACGTCAGGCCCGGAAGGGCGCCAGCGCGTCCATACCGTTCCTGGACGGCCTCTCCTCCAATTGCTCCCCTCCCGCCCCGAGAAGACCGGGCAGCCCTGCGGGATCAGGCGGGGCCCATCTAGCCTAGCGCTCAGTGCTCACAGCGGCAACCCAGCTGCCCACCGGCCCCTCCAGGTGCCCTCAGGCGGAGGAGGGCACGTGGCCGGAGGGCCCGGAGCCCCCGAGAGCCCCTCTCTCACGGATCCGTCCAGCCCCCTTACAGCCGTCCAGTTCCTCTCGTCTTCCTCTCGCCTCTCCTACACCTCCCAGCGGCGGTGGGATGGCCCGGGTGCCGGTGCTCCGGGGGGGGGCACAGTCCCTCCCTCTCCGCCTCCCGCACCCCATGCTCCCCATCGCGCCCCCCTTCCTCGCCGTTTTGTGGCCGAGCAGCCCCGGGGTCGCGGCTGCTCCTCGTGGGGGAGCGGCTCCAGCCCCCCCCCACCCCGGGGTCCTTGCCTGGGCTCCCCCGGCTGCCGGGGCTCCCGGCTCAGGCGCCCCCACCTCCCCCGCTGCAGGTGGCTGCACACGGAGAGCATGTTCGCCGTGGCCCAGCGCCAGTGGCTCTACGTCTACGACAACCAGGGCGTGGAGCTGAGCTGCCTGAAGCGCTTCCACGGCGTCCAGTGCATGACCTTCCTGCCCTACCACTTCCTGCTGGCCACCGCGGTGAGTGGGGCCCCCCTCCCCTCCCCTCCCCTCCCCGTCCTGCAGGCCTTCCCTGGGACGCGGCACCGGCTGCCCCCCCCCGGCCAGGCTCCCGAGCTGCCCTGGCCTCTCCGGTGGGCACGCGCCCTCCCTGGCCGGGGCTGCCGCCACGCCTGCAGCACCTGGCCTCGTGCGGGGTTCCCAGGGGGCTGGGGGCTCGGGGCTGCTTCTCCCGGGGCAGGCGCCTCTCCGGGGCTTTGCTTCAGGCAGGAGGCCCTGCCCCTGGGGAATTGGCCCCCGGCCCTGGGACACCCCCGGTCCTGAGAACCCAGGGGGCCCCTGCCCGGCAGCACGCGCCCCGTCCGTCCCAGGCTGCCCCGAGAGCCACGGCCACGAAGCCTGGGGGCTGCCCGGGCCGCGGGTCCCTCTCTGTTGCTGTGCAGGACGCAGGGCTGACCGGGGAGTCCCCCCTCCCTGAGGGCCACTTGCACAGCACTCCCCCCACACCTCCGCCGTCTGGGGCGCCCGGCCTGTTCTGCCCGGCGCCCTGCGCCCCCTCTGCCTTTCCCCGGGGGGCGCGGGGGCCGCTGCGGGAGCCGCTGCGGGCCTGATGGCCGCGCCACGTGTCCCCCCAGAGCGAGACGGGCTTCCTGCAGTACCTGGACGTCTCCGTGGGCAAGGAGGTGGCCGCCATCTGCACCAAGGGGGGGCGCCTGGCCGTCATGGCCCAGAACCCCTCCAGCGCCATCGTCCACCTGGGGCACAGCAACGGTGAGCGAGGCCGGCCCCGGGGCCCGGCTCCCCTGCCCTGCCCTGCCCTGCCCTGCCCTGCCCACGCCGGCCCTGACCGCCTGCCTCCCGCAGGTGTGGTGACGCTCTGGAGCCCCAGCGCCAGGGAGCCCCTCGTGCGGATGCTGTGCCACCGCGGGCCCGTCCGGGCGGTGGCGGTCGAGGCCTCCGGGACGTGAGTACCACGGGGGGGCCGGGGCGGGGGGGCCTGCGTGCGGGGGGCCTGCGCCTGACAGGGGTGTCTCCCCCGCTGTGCAGCTACATGGCCACCTCCGGCCCGGACCAGAAGCTTCACATCTACGACCTGCGGACGTACCGGCGCCTCCACTCGCTGCTGCTGCCGACGGGCGCCGGGCACCTGGACTTCAGCCAGCGGGGGCTCCTGGGCGCCGCCTGCCAGGATGTGGTCCAGGTAACGGGGCCTCCTGCTCCCCGCCCCCCAGACACACACGCACACTCCTGGACCCCCAAAGCCCGTTCCCCATTCTCAAAGAAAGCTTCAGGTGGAAGCCGTTTGGAACGCGGAGCTGGAGCCGAGGCTGCCGGGGGGCTGGCCGGACGTGGGCTGTGATGGGGGGCGCCTCCAGGCACTGTCTACCTCGCCCGCCCCACGGACCGGCCGTCTCCACCGGAGTGCCGCCCCCTCCATGGCGGCTGCCCCGCAACTGCTCCGCTCAGCTGCCTGCATGGAGGGCTTTGCAACTGGCTGTGCCCCGCGAACGGGACGCGCTTGCCCCGGGTTGGGGGGCTGATGCCAGCCACCACCCGAGCCATGCTGGAAGGGGACACGTAGGCTGCCCGGCACCCGTGGGCTTCCCTTTGTGCCCCCAGAAGGCCTCTGGGCACGGGGTGTGCCTACGAGGGGACGGGAAGAGATGGGGCGGAGGTCCCCCCGCCAGAGTGGGACCACAGCTCCAGGGTCTCATGCTGGGCTTGCCTCACGGGGTGGGGGTGGATTTGTGGGGGGAGCTCCTCCATGGGAGGGGTGGGGTGTCTGCTTGGGTGTTAGGTGCCCGGTCTGCCCCCTTTCCAGTTTGAGCTGCTTCCTGCCCCCTCTGGGGATCCCTGCATGGCTGCTGGGTTGAGGGGATGGATGCCCACGGCAGTTCCTTGGCCCCGATGGGGCGCGTGACCCCCAAAGGCAGGGAATGCGGCTGCCTCTCCCTCCAGCCCTCTGGGGGCTCCCCCTCCACAGAACTGCCCATTTTGGGGGGCTGAAGGAAATGGGGCCGGCAGTGCGGCCACAGCCCCGGAGCGGCGGAGGGTCCAGGGCGCAGGCTGGCCTGGGTGCAGCCCCCCCTCGTATGGGACGGGTGAGGGGAGCTGCAGGGCAGGTGTGCCCCCTCTGCCCCTCCCTGGATGCCGGGAGGCCCGCCTGGACGGCTCTGGCCAGGAAGGCCCTCGAGGCATCGGCTGCCGGCCTGCACTGGGAGCGCCACCCCGCTGGATGGGGCACAGCCCTGGGCCCTCGGCGCGTGGGGGTCGCCTCTGCCCTCCCTTTGCAGACGGGCAGGCCCCGGGACCCCCCGCCAGGCCTTGCGGCGTCTGCAGCCAGCGGCCCCCCATGACCGCTCCCCCCGCAGGTGTACAAGGACGTCGTGGCCGGCCCGCCCCGGAAGCCCTACCTGTGCCACGCGCTGCCACGGCCCTCGCACGGCCTGCGCTTCTGCCCCTTCGAGGACGTGCTGGGCGCGGGCCACGGGGGCGGCTTCGTCAGCCTGCTCGTGCCAGGTGAGGCTGCGGGGAGGCGGGCCGGGGGCACTGGGGGGCCGGGCCCTGCCGCTGGCTCACGCCCTGCTTTCTTGCCCCGCAGGAGCCGGGGAGCCCAACTTCGACGCCCTGGAGAGCAACCCTTTCCGGAGCCGGAAGCAGCGGCAGGAGTGGGAAGTGAAGGCCCTGCTGGAAAAGGTGGGGCCAGTGGGGGGGGTGGGCCGAGCTGGGGGCCCCGCTGGGGCCCCAAAAGGGAAGGAAGGCCCCCGGTCCAGCGGTTTCCCTCTCGGCCGGCTTGGTGCCTGGATGCGCCGGTCTCACCTCAGGGCAGCCGAGGCAGCTTGGAAGATGGAAGGGCCAGGAGGGCGGAGGGTAGGAAAGGGGGCGCCTTGATCCCAGCCACCGCCGGGAGGCTCCCTGGGGCCTGTGCCGGGTGACCACGGGATGCTCGAGGACCGTTCCCGCCCTCCCTTTGTGGGCAAGAGCACGCCAGGCACTTCCCGGCTGCTTCTTTCCCCTTGGTGCTCTCCGCATGCAGCCCCACGTGGGCAGCCCACAGCAGCCCCCGCTTGCCCGCAGTCCTGGCAGGGCCACCTTTTCCTGCGTTCGGCCTCTGAGGAGGGGTGCTCTGGGCTGGAGCCGGGGCTCCCGGCCCGGACTGCGGGTGCCCGGACCGTCTAATCCGGGACTGGCTTGCCTGGATGCTGCGGCTCTCGCATCCTGCATCCGTCCTCCCTTCTTAAGCCGGGGGCGGGGAGCTGCTGGGACACCCCCTCGGGGGGGGGGGGGAGCTGCCCTGCTCCTTCCACCAGGCGGCCCACCTTTCTCCCCGCAGATCCCGGCCGAGCTGATCGCCCTGGATCCCGGGCAGCTGGGCGCCGTGGACAGCGTCTCCCTGGAGCAGCAGCGCAAGGAGCGTGCGGAGAGGCTGGTGAGGGCGAGGGGCCCGTGGGGACCCCCGAGGGGGACGGGCCGTGGGCCAGGCCAAATGGGGGGCATGGGATGAGAGGCCGGCCGAGGCGGGAGCCGGGGGGCTCGAGCTGCCTGTCTCTTGCACCCCTCCCTGCAGGGCTACGACCCCCTGGACAAGGGCAAGTTCTCCCCACGGCGGCGGCTGAAGGGGCGCGACTCGGCCGGCAGCCGGCTGAAGAGGAAGAAGGCGGTGGCGGCCCAGGACCGGCGGGTAGGTCTCCTGACGGGCGTCAGCCCTCCCCCTTGATGGGGGGCCGCTTGCCGGCCAGCGAGGGTCACAGGACGTCCAGGCAGCCTGCGAGCGGGAGCAGGGGCTCGGGGGTCCTTGGTCCGCAGCCTGGCCCTTCTGCGCAGGGACCCGGTGGGTGGGGGGCGTTAAGCATTAAGGGCCTCCGACCGAGTCCTTCGCCAAGGGGGAACGGCCCAAATGCAGCAAGGCAAGATGCAAATACTTGGCTCATCAGCACTGAAAAAGGAAAAAATCTCGGAGGAATTGTGGCTGGCAGGCTAAACATGAGCCCACCATGCGACGCGGCTGCAGAAAGGGCAAATGCTCTTTTGGGCTGCATCTGGAGAAGCCTCGCTTCCAGAGCACGAGAGGAACTCGTTCCCGTTTCCTCTGCACTAGTCAGACGCTCACCTGGAATACTGTG
>NW_025335594.1:0-1864 GCF_004798865.1 Varanus komodoensis | reverse complement strand
AGATGCAGGTGATGTCGAAAGGGTCCGGCGGGGGCAGCAAAGATGATTGGAAGTAGCAGCCGGGAGAACTGGGCACGCTCAGCCGAGAGAAGCGAAGCCTACGAGGGATGTGGCGGCGCTCTGCACGCCCCTTGGGCTACCGCAGAGGAAGGTCAGGATCCGTTCTCATCCGTCCCCGAGTGTCGGACACGGAATATTCGGCTCAAGTTGCAGGAGGAGCTTCCTCACGGTCAGAGCAACACGACCGTGGGAGCAGCTGCCTGGAGAGGTGGGGGCTCTCCCAGTCGGGAGGCATTCAGGGTGAAATTGGGCCGCCGCCTGAATGAGAAGGGGTAACGTGGTGTCCTGCAGCAGCAGGGGGTGGACTAGATGGCCTCCTTGGTCATTTCCGACCCTGCTCCTCCATGAATCCATGAGGTTTGTGCCAGTTGGAAATGAACCCGGCGGCTCAAGCAGGTTTCGTGCAAGTCACACTGCAAGGATGTCGTTCCTGCACAACTGGGGCTGTTTGTATACATTCAGCAAGTAGCATAAATTGAAATGAAGCAGCACGGCCTGTTTCTGAGCACGGAACCGGAGAAGGCGAAAGGCCATCGGGTCCAGCTCCGTACCCCACCAAACCATCCCTTGCAGGTGGCGGTCCAGCTGCCTCCTCAAGGCCTCGGGGGGGGGGGGGGGAGCCCCCCACAACCTGGGTTGCAGGTTCCTTATCCTGCTGCTCCCGGTCAGGAATTTCCCCTTAAGTCCAGCCAGTCCAGCTTCCTGTCACTTGCGCCTGTTGGTCCGTGTCCTGCACTCGGGGATGATGGAGGAGAGATCCTGCGACAGCCCTTGAGGTACATGCAGATGAATCTCGTGCCCCCCCTCACTCTCCTCTTCTCCAGGCTGAACATGCCCAAGTCTCTCAGCCACTCCTCACGGGGCTCTGCCTCCAGCCCCTGGATCCTCCTCCTCGCCCTCCCGTGAGCCCTTCCCAGCTTCTCTGCATCTTCCTTGAGCAGAGCCGGCTGGAGCCGGGATCAGACTAGATGGCCCGGAGGCCCCTTCTGCCTCGCTCTGTTTCTATGTTTCTATGAGCAGAGCCGGCTGGAGCCAGGGTCAGACTAGATGGCCCGGGGACCCCTTCTGCCTCGCTCTGTTTCTATGTTTCTATGAGCAGAGCCGGCTGGAGCCGGGATCAGACTAGATGGCCCAGAGGCCCCTTCTGCCTCGCTCTGTTTCTGTGTTTCTTTGAGCAGAGCTGGCTGGAGCCAGGGTCAGACTAGATGGCCCGGGGGCCCCTTCTGCCTCGCTGTTCCTGTTCCTTAAACGCTGGAGCCCAGAACTGGATGCAGCGCTCCAGACGGGGCCTCACCAGTGCTGAGGAAAATGAAACTGGTCCTTCGTGGGGTTTGGAAACTTTTATTGATGCAGCCTAAAACAGCATTTGCCCCTCTTGCTGGCTCATAGTCTGCGTGTGCGACCTGCAACCCCCCTAAATCCTTCCCGCGTCCAGCGGCGGAGCCCAGCACCCCCTGTCTGGCTCCCGTGCCTTCGGCCTCGTGGCCGGTGTGGAGCGTGGCGCTTGTCCCTGCTGGGCTTCATCCGTTCTCCCGCCTCTGGCCAGCGTTCCCGCCACCCGGCTTCTCGCTCCGTCTTCCACCGTTCGCCATCCCAGCCAGCTTGTGTCGCCCGCAGATCTGACCGTAGCTCCCGCACCTCCTCAGCCAGATCATTCATAGAGACACAAGCGCCCTGGGCCCGGGCAGAGCCCCCGGTGCCGCCGGCCGGCCGGCCTCCCAGTCTGAGGAGGGGCCCCGAGGAGCGCTCCCCCGGCTGATCCTGCTGCCAGCCCTGCGCCCGCCTGCGGGTGGCCCCACGGGGC
>NW_025335593.1:19987-21232 GCF_004798865.1 Varanus komodoensis | reverse complement strand
ATCTCAGTGTGAAAGGCTGCTGGGGAGCAGAAAATGTCTTGGTTTTCATGGCCCCCTCCAACACCATGCATTACTGGTTCGATCCAGAGCCAGGCATACCTCTTTGCCGAGGACGACATGTGGGCTTCAGGGTTCCCAAGAAAGAAAAAACGAGAAAACCTGCAAGGATGAGTGATCATCTTCCAGGAAGCTGGCTGTGGAGGCATCCCGTGCCTTTTCCTTTAAAGGCCCAGGGGAAAAATTAGCATGGCTGCAGTAGCCTCGGAGGTGCGGAGTGAATGATTTCCTATGCTCAGTGTCCATATATACAGGTGCGTAAGCTTGTATGTGTGGAACCAAATGGAGCGATGGGCTCATTTGTAGGAAGCTCTGTGATATTTTGAGTATCCAGCTCCATTTTATGTAGGAAGGAATCCACTTGACAGCATACCCAGGACAGATAATCAGTGGAGCTGCTCTCTGGCTCTAGTTCAGAAATGCACACTGAATTCTGCACAGAATTATCTATCAAAGTCCGTTCAATTCCCAAAAACGAATGGACCGCGGGATGCACATTTCCATTACTGCAGTGCGTTCTGGTCATGATCTGGAGAGAAGGAAACAGGCTGAGCTTTACTTCATCTCCCCGTAACTCACCTGTCAAGGCTCACAAGAGCTCCAAGGCACCCAGGACGTCCTGTTGTATCACGTCACTCCCATGGTGTGGATTGCCTTCATTCAGCAGCTGCTCCCCAGACTTGAGATTCTCAGGCGCGCCACAAACGGGGCAGGAGCTCCCCCTACAGGTGAAGGGTACAATAGCAGGCAGCCTTCCGAAAGGAATACATACCTTTGGAAATGAGACTGCGCAGGCACAAAGGAATCAAAGGATTTGACTCGAATGCAAACATTTCAATTTCCTTTTCCTTCAGGGAAAGATGTGATCCAAAATGGGAAAATATGAATGGATGAGGGACCATCCTGCCAGAAGCAGGCTGTGGAGGCATCCCGTGCCTTTTCCTTTCCAAGTCCCAGGAGGGAAGTTGGCTTTGCTGCAGCAGGCAGGGAGCGGTGAGGTGAACAATTTCCTATGTCCTATTTGTCTATAGATAAAGGACTGTGAGTGTGTGTGTGTGTGTGTGTGTGTGTGTGTGTGTTTAGAATCAAAAGTGGCACTGAGCTCATTCTGCAGCCAGAACCGAAATGATTAGTGGCTTCAGCTCCGTTCCATAAAAGGAGGAGCCCATCCGACAGCATGCGCTTAAG
>NW_025335593.1:17685-19500 GCF_004798865.1 Varanus komodoensis | reverse complement strand
CTGGGCAGCTTGGGGGTCGCCTGCCTCGCATGACGTGCTGCTCTCAGTTGGCATTTTGAGCAACATACTCCCACGTCTGGAGAGAAGCATGCCAGCAAGTGCCCTCAGCGCGGTCTGAGCAGAAGTCCAGGGGCCTGGAAGGCTGAACTTGGGCCTGGAATGCGCGCAAGGGAGCCAGGCGGGCATGCACAAGGTACCATGTCCCGGGATGCAACGTGCCTGTTGAGAGTATCCCAACTGCTGCCAAGGCAGGAACGGGAAAACAAAATTTCATCAGAAAAAAACTGTTTTCCCAATTCAGTTCAAAGATGGAATGTGGAAAGTTCTGAATAAGAAAGAATTCCCCTTTGAAAGGGGGTGTGAGAAGTGTGTGTGTGTGGAGGGGGGGAGTGTTTGAAAGGACATGAGGATCAAAGTGTGCATTCAGACACTAGTATCACACCTGGTGTCCCAGTACTCACCAGTTACTCAGGACCCCAGGGCTATCCAGCTGCCTCTACGGAAAGGGGGCAGCCGGCTACCCGGAGGTTCCCAGGCCAGCGACCAAGCAGTGGCCCCATGCAGACGGTGGAGGGGCCCCATGCAGTCGTCCCTCCTCCACTACCTCCTCCCCTCCCTCCACACCCCATGTCTGGCTCAGTATCTGCGACTCTTCTCCCCAAGGGATC
Organism: Varanus komodoensis; assembly: GCF_004798865.1. Taxonomy (NCBI): domain Eukaryota; kingdom Metazoa; phylum Chordata; class Lepidosauria; order Squamata; family Varanidae; genus Varanus; species Varanus komodoensis. Next base: position 18,832 of record NW_025335593.1, on the reverse strand, counting down.
TTCAGAGCTCCCACTGGGCTCTCCTGCATGCAGGCAAGACTCAGCTGGGGTCAAGCAACCCTCGTCCTTGAGGGTCTTTCGTCCAGGGCTGGAGAATGCGAGGATGGCTGGCCCTGACCGAACACCCTGCAAGCAGCTCAAGCCCGCAGGGACGCTGTCAGGAGGGTGGCCATTCAATGACCGCCCCACCCCCCGCATGATCCTTCTCTGGAGGGCTTCCCCACCCGATCCCATTTCTCGGAAATGTTTGCACACGGTTTGCCAAACCGGAGGGGCACCTGGGAACTCTGCACTCGAGGGAAACAGTGGCCCCAGAGGGATGGATCCCCCTGCTTCCCAAGAATTCTCTCAGGGCGTGTGCAGGCTGGGTGGTGCAGCTGGAGAGCTGCAGGTGGGTAGCCTGGCTCGAAGTGGGCCCCCACAACGCCTGGGATTCCGTTGCAGCTCAGGGATTCCAGCAGCTTCAGGGGCAGTACAAGGCCAGAGTCGCGGCTCACCAGCCTTGAGGAGGAGGAGCGCAGGGTTTGGTCTCCGCTCCCCATCACAACGTGCCCCTGGGAGACACGTTGCTGCTGTCTTCCCAAGCAGCAGTGTCAGAAACAGCCTCCTCCCCATCCTGGAGATCCCTGGCGGTCAGCCGGCCCGTGTCCCCAGAGCTGGAACCCCTGAACGTGTCCGGGATGCCATCTCCCCTGCTGCCATCACCGTAGATCAGCAGGCGAGGGGCCTGACCCGGTTTCTGCGGGTCTCACGCTGCGCTCCCTCTCCGTCCATGACCAGCTTGTGTCACTCTGAACCATGGGTAGGGACCGAGCATTCCGAAGAGGGGGCTTCCTGTCCTGCCCCCAGGACCCTCAGGACGGGCAGCCATGGTTGGACTCCTCCTCCTGGAGCTTTTCCAGGGCTCTGAAAAGCATCCCATGCGGAGGGACCACCAGGCTGCAGGTCTCAGCTTGGCTGCATTCAGGTGCTTTTCATTGGGGAGTTCATGATAGACACACCCATCCACCCCCGCTCTGTCCTTCTCCGGACTTGCCACAGATGACAGGTGGGAACCCACAGCGATGGAGAACCAGAAAATTCACAAGGGCTGAGCTACCCACGAGACCTGCAGCTCCGCACCCGGTCTCCTCTTCAGAGCCCCTGG
>NW_025335593.1:12124-15611 GCF_004798865.1 Varanus komodoensis | reverse complement strand
CGGCAACGCCCATCCCCACAACTCCTGAGAAGATGGCGGGGGGGGGGGAGGCACGCTGGACCAGTCCGAGGGTGCATGCAGCCCAGTGCCCCCAGCACAAGTGGCCACCGGGCTGTTCACTGCCCTGCCAGCAGCATCCATGTATTCGGGCCCCTCTGGCCCCAAGTCTCTACAATTGGTGCGCACAGGCAGCCTGGACTGCACCCAGGACCCCGAGGACTGGGAAGGATGGGTGGCCGCCTCTTTGAACGTTCCCACTGAGGACGCGCGCAAGCATCCCAAGTGGGTTGAACCATTAGGCACAATCTCATGGTCTGCGGATTCAGGTGGGTTGCATTCAGAGGCTGCCCAGTCTGGATTGCGTGATGGACCCACCCATCCACCTCCTCTCCTTCACTGGTCAAACCTGTTGCAGAGGAAAGGCAGGACTCCAAAGCTACAGAAACTGGAAAAGCTGCACAGGGCTCAGCCTCCTAAGAGATCTGCAGTCCATACTGAAGAGGGCACGGCCTCTGCTGAGAACTTGCACGCTGAAGGTGAGGGTTCAGGTGGGCACGCACCCAGGGGGCACTCACTTGAAAAGGACACTTGTTATTTCCACTCTGCGATGACGACATGCCAAGCGGCAGTCGAAATGTGGCTGTTCAGTGCTCCTTGGTTGACTGCTCTAGAGAGAACGAGTGAAGGTGTTTACGCTGCTCCCAGGCAGGAAGGAACACTGTGAGGCACGTCAGGGTCCTCCTGCCAGGAAGCACAGAGATAACCAGCCTCATCCTCTGCCTGGAGATCTGTGATCCCTCCTCCTCAAGAAGGAAAGGGACAAAGAAGAATCCACAGAGCTCTGCTCCTCCCCAACGGAGATTTGAGATAAAGATGACTGTTCTGTGCCGGGACCCACAACCCAGCGGGGTCCCAATGCTGCTTGCAGAGGACTTCATTAAGAAACGCACACTGAATTCTGCACAGAAATGGATGCACAAGGGAGAGTCATCATTGCATGGCTGCTGTGTACGAAATATGCTGAGATGCACTTTGTCTTGGAAAGGTGTTTTCCAGCTCTGCTGGTTTGCTTTAAACATTTGAAAGAAGGCTTTGGCAGATGGCAGGGTTGCTCACTATGGTAGAGGCAGATGGGGAAGAGGGATGGAACCCCATGGGAAATGACATGGTTCCCAACTATAAGGTCCAGTCCCAGGCTTCACCCTTTCAGTCCTTGCTGCGTCAAGACTTCCAGCCCAGGACTGCATGTGGGGACAAACAGATCGTCCTTCGAGCGAGGAGGAAACACAGCAAGCACCAGATGTTGCACTGAGCCACGCCACTGTTGCTCTTCCTTCCACGGTCTTTGCGGAGTAACAACCAAATTGCAGAGGTGGAGCGTCTCTCTTTAAGACTCAAAGTGTGGCTGAACATCCACTCTTCATTCCCTGCTATGCACAACACACAAACTCAATGTGTTTGGAAGCTTTGCTTGATGGCAGTAAAGAAATCAGCAAAGGACCGCCTATAAAAGTGTTCTCCGTAGTCATGAAGGACTGGCTTGTTCTGAGGCCCAGAGTCAAGGAGAGAGTCCAGGCTGGGTGCAGAGACCCCCGGTGCCCCCTTCTGACTCCACCCCTCCCCTCCCCTCCGCTCCAAAGGGCTCCAATGGGACCTAATCACATGCAAACTGTGGAAAGCGCAGGGTGAGAGAAGCCTGAAGGGAAACAGCATCCCCAAGATGCTGGAGGAAATCAGCAGCTGCCACGCTTCCCCTCATGCCAACAGAGCAGCCGCACCTGCCTGAGAAAGCCCTAAGCCTGCACTGATACCCTGCGAAGGTCGGGAAGTCCAGGAGACAGCCCAGGCCAGGGAGAGCGATCCCTGGCACCCCTTCAGACTCCCCCCTCCCCTGAAAAGGGCTCCAGGAGGACGTGCTCCCGGGGCAACCGGGAAAGGTGCAGTGTGGGAGAAGCCCGAAGCTCAGAGCAGCATGTCTGCTTCCCCCTGCTGAGAATGGGGCCCAGTAAGAAGAGGCATGCAGGACTCCATTTTGTCTCAGTTGCCTAACAAGATACACAACAGCGTACTGGGGGTGAGAGGACAGGTGGGAACCCACAGTGATGGAGAACCAGAACATTCACAAGGGCTGAGCCACCCAAGAGACCTGCAGCTCCGCACCCGGTATCCTCTTCAGAGCCCCTGGTGGGCTTGCTTCCTGCCCCACTGCACAGCTCACGCTCCCCATTCAAATCGAGTGGCTTGCTCAAGAAGCGCCGGGGAACCAAACAAGCTCCACAAGCACAAGGAGAGCAAGGCAGGGTCCCTTCAACCCAAGTACGTGGTGCAGCACCCTGGAGAGGAGGAGTGCCGGTTTTTGTCTCAGTTCCCCATCCAAATGTACCACTGTGTAGCATGTTGCTGCTGCCCTCCCAGGCAACACAGTAATAATCAGCCTCATCGTCGGCCTGCAGATTTGCGATGGAGAGATGGCCGGTGTTGCCAGAGCGGGAACCGGTGAACCGGTCCGGGATCCCATCTCCCCTGCTGCTGTCAGCATAGATCAGCATGCGAGGGGCCTGACCCGGTTTCTGCTGTAACCAGCTGAAACCGGACCAGCTGCTCCCACCACTTCTGTCGCAGGAGAGTTTTGCGGTTTGCCCCAGAGGCGCGGACAGGGAGGACGGCTGAGTCAAGGCAGGCTGCGAAGAGGCCCCTGGACAAATCAAAAGGAAACAGCAATTACCCCTGGTCCAGGACAATCTCAAACTTAGCAGACTTATTGGATGAGCTGGTCTCTGACCCTGAGGCCAAGTGGAGGGGATCCCTCCCGTCCTTACATGCACAGAAGTGGAGGAGGGCCAGGAAAAGCAGAGCCCAGGCCATGGCGAGCTCTCCAAAGGACTTTGGCTTTCCGGAGCAAAGTGATGCTTGGGTGGCCCCTCTTGCTCCTTAAATAGGCTAGAGCAGAAGACCCGCCCCTTCATGCAAAGCTCCCCCCACTGTCCTTGGCTCTGCAAAGCCAACACATCTTCCCTGCAAATGCACCGCACATCTATAAAAGGAATGCAGTGCGGCTGCTCGACCAAGCAAAACCTGCTTCAGTGTTTGGGCATTTTGGGGTGGAAACGGCCCTTTGGCAGCTTTCCTGCTGCAACTGTGCAAGTCAAGGGGACAGAGAGGGCGGGGGACCAAGGATGGAAAGCCAATGAACACTGGCATGGCGTTCACACACTAGGCCAAATTCCATGCTCCCGGGTCCCCAACGCCAGAGTCCGCCAACGCTGGTCTCCTTCCGAGTGGCTTGGCTGAGTTCACATGAGCAGCCTGGATCCTACCTATGGGCACTGCTGAACAGATTCCCGGCATCCTTCCTCTCCGTGGCACAATGGAAGGGCTGTCTTTCCTGACCAGACGTTCTCCAATCAGCCCAAGGGTTGCCAGAATATTTACAGAAGGGGGTTCACAGGAAAGGAGCCATGAATCGGTGCCCCTCTTCTGATCAGGC
>NW_025335593.1:6216-12094 GCF_004798865.1 Varanus komodoensis | reverse complement strand
GTGGAGCAAGCGCTCCCCCTGCAGGTGGAAGCTGTGATTGCATCCCAAGAGCTCTCCGTACATTCGGGAATGAGGATGCAATTGAAGCAAAGAGTCGCGGCTCACCACGAGTGAGAGGGAGAGGGGAGGCGTTTGTCTCAGTTCCCCATCAAAATGTATCACTCTGAGAGGTGCTACTGCTGCCCTCCCAGGCAGCACAGGAATAAACAGCCTCGTCTTTGGCCTGGAAATCTGTGATGCTCAGGTTGGCGGTGACCCCAGAGCGGGAACCTGTGAACCAGTCCAGGAGGCCGCTGCCCTGCTGTCATCATAATGGATCAGCATGCGGGGCGCCTGACCCCCTTTCTGCTGAAACCGTACCAGCTTCCCCCACTACTGCTGGTGCAGGTGAGGAGTGCAGTTTGCCCCAGAGCCACAGACAGGGAGGATGGCTGCGTCAAGGCAGGCTGGGAATTGGCCCCTGGACAAAGCAAAGGGAGAGCACCGATTAGCGCTGCACCATGACAATATCTCAGTTGGGAGACATATTGGATGAGCTTGTCTTTGTCCCTGAAGTCGTGGAAGGCCTGCCTCCCAGCCTTACTTGCACAGAAGCTGAAGGGCGCCAGGAGAAGCAGAGCCCAGGCCATGGGGAGCTTTCTTGTTTTACTCCAGAGAGGTGCCCGGGTGGCCGCTTCTCTCTCCTTAAGTAGCCCCGAGCAAAGGAACGGCCCCTGCATGCGAACGAGACTCCTGCCCTGCCTCCGCCGAAGTGGGCCGTCTCCCCCACGCACGCGTCTGGCCTCCATCAACGGAATGCCATGCCGCTGATTGGCAGGGCAGGAAAATGCCGGACTGCTGGGCAGCTGGAATACTGGGAAAGGCCTTTGCCGGCTTCCCAGCGGGGGTGGATTGAGCCCTGTGAAAGAGGCTTATGGGACGTAGGTTTGAACTGGCATGGTTTTCATGTGCAACCCCATGTGCCACTCTTTCCATCAACTGCCAGGCTTTCCCCACCATATGCAGGAAATCTAGCAAAATCAGGATGAATTCTTGATGGGCCTGGAGACTGTGGGCTGCTTAGGTATCCCGGGCACCTTCGTTTCTAAGTGCCAGGACAGAAGTGAGTTTCCCTGTGAAGCCAGGCATGGGGGAGATGAACAACTTGCTATGTTCAAGGTCCGTATATTCATCTCCACGTGTGTTTATACATGTGTGCGCGCATGTGTGTGTACAGAACCAAATGCAGGGATGGGCTTGCTTTGGAGCAGAAACTGAAGAATTTTGAAGATTTGCCGCACTTTTTTCTGACGTGGTCTGGCTGGATTTTGGAGATTTAGCTATGCAGGTTGGAAATAGACCTGGGATGGGCTACCTCTCCATTCTGGCTCAGCAATTCAAACAGCTAGAGTAGCAGTTGAAGCTTGGAGTCGCGGCTCACCACTCTCGAGGGGAAGAGCGGAGGTTTTTGTCTCAGTTCCCCATCCAAATGTACCACTGTGTAGCATGTTGCTGCTGTCCTCCCAGGCAGCACAGTAATAGTCAGCCTCATCGTCGGCCTGCAGATTTGCGATGGACAGATGGCCGGTGCCCCCAGAGCGGGAACCGGTGAACCGGGCCGGGATCCCATCTCCCCTGCTGCTGTCACCATAGATCAGCATGCGAGGGGCCTGGCCCGGTTTCTGCTGGTACCAGCTGAAATAGTACCAGCTGCTCCCACCACTTCTGTCGCAGGAGATTTTTACGGTTTGCCCCAGAGGCGCGGACAGGGAGGACGGCTGAGTCAAGGCAGGCTGGGAAGCGGCCCCTAGACAAAGCAAAAGGAAACACCAATTACCTCTGCTCCAGGACAATCTCAAACTTAGCAGACTGATTGGATGAGCTTGTCTCTGACCCTGAGGCCAAGTGGAACGGATCCCTCCCGTCCTTACATGCGCAGAAGTGGAAGAGGGCCAATAAAAGCACAGCCCAGGCCATGGTGAGCTCTCCAAAGGACTTTGGCTTTCGCGAGCAAAGTGATGCTTGGGTGGCCCCTCTTGCTCCTTAAATAGGCCGGAGCAGAAGACCCGCCCCTTCATGCAAAGCCCCCCCCACTCTCCTTGGCTTTGCAAAGCCAACACATCTTCCCTGCAAATGCACCGCACATCTATAAAAGGAATGCAGTGCGGCTGCTCGACCAAGCAAAAACCTGCTTCAGTGGTTGGGCATTTTGGGGTGGAAACGGCCCTTTGGCAGCTTTCATGCTGCAACTGTGCAAGTCAATGGGACAGAGAGGGCGGGGGACCAAGGATGGAAAGCCCATGAGCAATGGCATGGCGTTCACACACAAGGCCAAATTCCTTCCACCACTCTTCCAGTCCAGAGTCCATGTCTTTGTTGGCCAAGGAGTGCGTGTGGGGAAGAGCAGAGCTTTCCCCAAAGAAAGAGGAAAATGGCACAAATCAAATGAGGTGCTGAACTGCTGAGCTGCTCAGAGTATAAACTGCAGGCTGGGATGAGTCACATGCATCTTCCTCTCCCGGCATCAGGATGCAGGCCAGTGTTGCTGTTGCAGCAGTTGTGGGTGAGGCGAATCGTTCACATACGCACAAACTTACATCCGAAGCCACATCCATTGAACCAAATGCAGAAATGGGTTCATTCTCAACACAGAATTGAGACACTTCCAGTTTTCTGGTCCATTCTGAGAAAGAAGGAACTCCTTACATGAAATGCACGGAACAGAGAAGAAATGTGACACAGTGCTCACGCGTTCAATTAAGAAACGGACAGGGAACTTTGCACAGAAAGGGATGGACTGGGAGATCCCTCATCGCCCGGCTGCCGTGCACCCTCGTCGTGATGCAGGGAGCTGCACTTCATCTCCCCGGCAGCGAGCCAGGAAGGGACACAGCAGCGCCAAGGCATCCGGGACGAGCCCCTTCTTCACGTCTCACCCATGGTCTGGATTGGGTTCAATCAGCCGCAGCTCCTACCGGCTGAGATTGTCAAATGTGCCCAAAGTGGGGCTGGAGTGCCCCCTGCAGGTGAAAGTGGTGATAACAGGCCCCAGTCCCAGAAGCTATTCTTCCATTTGGAAGTGAGACAGCACCAGCACCAAATCATCAAACGCTTCGCTGCGAGGGAAAAAATAAGCTGACGCCCCTCTTCCTCTCCAGCCAACTGAGCAACCACACCTTCCTGGGGTTAAGACCTCCCGAGCGTAGCAAAGAAAGCCCTAAGCCTGGACAGATGCCTTTCTGAAGTCAGGGAGGCATTCCAGGCCAGGAAAAGAGAGCCCTTCTTACCAATTCAGACTCCTCCCTTCCTTCCCCTCCAAGGGGCTCCAAAGAGACTAAGTCAAGTGGAAACTGGGAAAAGGGCAGGGCGGGAGCAGCCCCACGACAACGCCCATCCCCACAACTCCTGAGATTTGGGGGGGGGGGAGGCACGCTGGACCAGTCCGAGGGTGCATGCAGCCCAGTGCCCCCAGCACAAGTGGCCACTGGGCTGTTCAATGCCCTGCCAGCAGCATCCATGCATTCGGGCCCCTCTGGCCCCGAGTGTCTACAAGTGGTGCGCACAGGCAGCGTGGACTGCACCCAGGACCCCGAGGACTGGGAACGATGGGTGGCCGCCTCTTTGAACGTTCCCACTGAGGACGCGTGCAAGCATCCCAAGTGGGTTGAACCATTAGGCACAATCTCATGGTCTGCGGATTCAGGTGGGTTGCAGTCAGATGCTGCCCAGTCTGGATTTCGTGATGGACCCACCCATCCACCTCCTCTCCCTCACTGGTCAAACCTGGTGCAGAGGAAAGACATGACTCCAAAGCTACAGAAACTGGAAAAGCTGCACAGGGCTCAGCCCCCTAAGAGATCTGCAGTCCATACTGAAGAGGGCACGGCCTCTCCTGACACCTTGCACGCTGAAGGGCGAGGGTGCAGGTGGGCATGCACCCAGAGGGCACTCACTGGAAAAAGACACCTGTTATTTCCACTCTGCGATGACGACATGCCAAACGGCAGTTGAAATGTGGCTGTTCAGTGCTCCTTGGTTGACTGCTCTAGAGAGAACGAGTGAAGGTGTTCACGCTGCTCCCAGGCAGAAAGTAACACTGTGAGGAACGTCAGGGTCCTCCTGCCAGGCAGCACAGAGATAACCAGCCTCATCTTCTGCTGGAGATCTGTGATCTCTCCTCCTCAAGAAGGAAAGGGACAAAGAAGAATCCATGGACTTCTGCTCCTCCCCAATGGAAATTTGAGAAAAAGACGACTGTTCTGTGCTGGGACCCACAACCCAGCGGGGGCCCAATGCTGCTTGCAGGGGACTCCGTGCAGGTTGTCCCACCTGTGGCTCTTCTTCCCACGGGCTGTGCAGAGCCCCCAAGGGAAGGGAGGCCTCCATCATGCCTAAGGACCAGGCTGACCTGACTTCAACCGTCCTGTCCTGCCCACACTGCCAGGATAAGCTCAAGGTTGGCCGGCATGTCTATGAAAAGGTTGCAAAAGGTCAGCCCTTCCCCGGGTGATCAGCTCCAGAGGGACTGCTCAGTCAGGTGCACCAATCTTTCCAGTCAGGGCGTGCTCTTGCCCCAGTGGGAGGTGCCGGGCAGTTCAGCGTTTGCTGGGCACATTGGCCGAAGATTGCTTGCTGGGGGCGGCCTTCGCTTCCTCATTCGGCCCTATGGGGCTGCAGTGTGCAGCTTGAGCAATGCNGCAGTCAGCTGGACCTCGCTGGACTTGAGATGGCCAAATGTGCCAGATGTGGGACAAGAGTGCCCCCTGCAGGGGAAAATGTGGATGGCAGGCGCCCATCCCAGAAGCTGTGCATAGATTCAGAAATGAGACTGTACAGGCACAAAGGGAACAAACGCTTTGACTCATTTTCAGTATTCACCCATCTTATTGCACAAATACAATAGATTCAAGTTTTGCAATCACGGTAACTGCCAATTACACCTCCCTGTAGTTCTTTTCAGGGTTTTTTTTTTTTTAAATCCAATTCTCATGTTCGGAACCAAGCACAAACACAACCGCCATCTGCCCATAATTTCCGCTGAAAGGGGAAAAGGGCTGCACATGATACAACCTGAGGACTGATGGAGGTTAGAGAGAGAATTTGGAGAATTTCGGGGAGCCCAAGGATCGCTGCATCACAGGATGCCCTGCCAGGGCGCCCACATACGGACAGGATCCGTGCTGCTGGTGGAGACCAGTTTGGTCTCTCTCCCAGCCCACTGCAACTCCCCAGAACAGACAAAGTGAGCAAACACAAGCAGTGGAATCAGATGACGGAACGCTCCCCACCTGCATTTCTTCCAAAGGCACTAATACATCAGCATGGGATGGAGCAGGACAGGAAGGCACGAACTCACAGCCACCTCATCTTCCCTGCACCCGGCACTGAGCGGGATGCCAGTGGTGACTGTCCATGAGGGGTGAGGTGGGAAATTGGTTCCACTGCCTTTCTCAGGACCAGAGAAAAGAATGCGTGGTTTTACCCCCAAACTCCATGTGTGTCCAAGGCTTCTGGTCCTGTCTGCGAAAGCATGAGAGCAGCATGTCTGCTTCCGCCTGCTGAGAACGGGGCCCAGTGAGAAGAGGCATGCAGGACTCGGTTTTGTCTCAGTTGCCCAACAAGATACGCAACGGCGGACTGGCGGTGAGAGGACAGGTGGGAACCCACAGTGATGGAGAACCAGAAAATTCACAAGGGCTGAGCTACCCAAGAGACCAGCAGCCCCGCCCCTGGGATCCTCTTCAGAGCCCCTGGTGGGCTTGCTTCCTGCCCCACTGCACAGCTCACGCTCCCCATTCAAATTGAGTGCCTTGCGCAGGAACTGCTGGGGAACCAAACAAGCTCCACAAGCACAAGGAGAGCAAGGCAGGGTCCCTTCAAGCCAAGTACGTGGTGCAGC
>NW_025335593.1:0-4647 GCF_004798865.1 Varanus komodoensis | reverse complement strand
GGCAGGAGCTCCCCCTGCAGGTGAACGGTACATTAGAAGGCAGCCTTCCGAAAGGAATTCTTAGCTTTGGAAATGAGACTGCGCAGGCACAAAGGAAACAAAGGATTTGACTCGAATGCAAACATTTTAACTTCCTTTTCCTTCACGGGGAGATGTGATCCAAAATGGGAAAATATGAATGGATGAGTGATCATCCTTCAAGAAGTCGGCTGTGGAGGCATCCCGTGACTTTTCCTTTCCAAGTCCCAGGAGGAAAGTTAGCTTTGCTGCAGCAGGCAGGGAGCAGTGAGGTGAAAAACTTCCTATGTCTTATTTCTCTATAGATTAAGGAGTGAGTTAATGTGTGTGTATTTGTGTGTGTGTGTGTGTTCAGAATTAAAAGCGGCACTGAGATAATTCTGCAGTCAGAACTGAAATGATTTGTGGCTTCAGCTCCATTCCATAAAAGAAGGAGCCCATCCGACAGCATGCGCTTGAGAACAATTAATCATTTAACTGCCCTCCTGGTCCCAATTAAGAACTGTATGCTGAATTCTGCATAGAATTGATGGACCTGGGAGAACCCGCATTGCATGGCTGGAGTGCCTCCTTGTGGCACTCCAGCCATGTTATGTCTGCAATGAAAGCAATTTGCACATCCATAAAAAGAAATCCAACTCCAAGGTTTGCAGAGGACAAAGCCCTTTTCTTGTTGAAGGTGATGTATAATGTTGATGACTCTCTCAGAAAAGGGGCTGAGGTTGGAAAGCTCCCTGAAATACAGGGCATTCGGGACAATGGCCATGGCTCCCTGGGGACCCCATGACTGCTACGCCTGATGCCCAGGGCCAGAAGCCGTTCTTTGGATCCAGAGCCAAGGCTCCCTGGAAGCCGGCAAGCTCATGTGGGTGGGAGCAGAGCTTGCACTGGAACAGTCAGACAACGTGGCAAACACGCACCTGAGAAGCGTTCCACTTTCTTTCCCTGTCCTTTCAGAGTCACGCAGGTATTCCCGAGACTGGGTGGCTATGCGTAATCCCCCAAATTGGGCTGAATTAACTCCTGCCACTCTTGAAAGCTGTGGTGCATTTTCTCTCCCTCTTTCTGGAAGTGTTCGCCAACCGTGTTTCAGTGACAGAACATGGAAAACCTGTCGTGGTGAACCGCAATATCTTTTCCTGCTTCCCACACAATCCGTGAGCAGCTCACTGGGCCCTGAATCGTCCCTTGCAAACAGCTAATCTGCCAAGGGCCAGTGCTCAGCATTTTATGGAGGTAGGAAGCCTTGAATTGGCATTCGGCACCTCGTGCTGCTAGAACTGCAGTCTGTCAACCTCGCCACGCGCGGAGCAGCATCGCCCCCTCCAGGTGACAGTCGGGATAGCAGGCGGCCATCCCAGAGCTAGCGTGCCTTTGGAAGGGAGCGAGTCAAGGGCAGGTGAATGCAGCCCTTTCGTTCGAGCGTCAACATTTGCCAGTATTGCTGCTGTCAAGGGGAGAGTGTGATCAGCTTTGTCCCTGTGCTCAAATGGCCCCATCCTGCTTCTTGGGGTTTCTGGTAGAGCCTGGCTCACATTCCGTTCCTCGTGAGTTAGAAAAGGGCTAGTACAGGCTAGTCCTTCTGGGACATGAGCAACATCTGCCCAGTCAAAATGGTCTCCAAACCTCAGCTGTATCCTTCTTGCTTGCTGTAAACCTAATTTTCTCAAATCCTGCCTAAGACCAAGATGCCCACCCCCTATTTGCATAAGACTGCTTCTCTGGCATTTTGTGTGCTCCAAACCGAGGAATACAGTTCAAGCACAGTTCATCTGCGTCCTTCGTAAAAGCCGTGACTCTGTACAAAAACTCCATGAAACATTCCATCAGCCTGAATGTACATCCACTGAAGGACATTGTTTCTATGCTCCATCAAAATTTACAGGTCAAAGTATGAAGTATTGCTCCCCAGATCTCAATGTTATCTGTAGCTGAGAAAGAGTCCCCTAAAATGACCTGTACTGGATGAAACCACCATTTCTTCTGCTCTTCATCCACACGGCTGCTCAGAGCGCCAATGTGATGGGAAGAATTCACCATGCATATCACGGAGCCGGAGGTGAAGCAACCTTGAAGAAAGGATCCCTGGGTTCTTTCTTCAAGAGACAAAGAATGCACAGTTTACCTTGTTTCACCAGAAATACCACCTGCATCATTTACAAAAAGAGGCCAGTCAAATCAGCTCTCCTTCAATTAATCTGATCATTTGATCATGCTCACCATAGTCTCCCAATCAGATCAACATTCCTCTCCAAAAACTACCTGGCATTCCCATCTTGGATTGCCTTGCCATGCCATAGGTTCATATTTGAAGGCTGCAGGGGCCTGAGCTGGCCTGATCTTCCACTCCTGAGGAAAAATTTTGGATTCTCGGCATTCATGGAGGAAGCCATGCAGATTGGATGGTGCAGTTCGAGCTGTGCAGGGAGGCAGAAAACAGGCCAACCAGGGGCTTCACTTTCTTCAGGCACAGTGATTCAACAGCTTCAGGGGCAGTGCAAGGCCAGAGTCGCGGCTCACCAGCCTAGAGGAGGAGAAGCGCAGGGTTTGGTCTCCGCTCCCCATCACAACGTGCCCCTGGGAGACACGTTGCTGCTGTCTCCCCAAGCAGCAGTGTCAGATTCAGCCTCCTCCCCATCCTGGAGATCCCTGGCGGTCAGCTGGCCCGTGTCCCCAGAGCTGGAACCCCTGAATGCGTCTGGGATGCCATCTCCCCTGCTGCCATTGCCATAGATCAGCAGGCGAGGGGCCTGACCCGGTTTCTGTGGGTCTCACGCTGCGCTCCCTCTCCGTCCATGACCACATTGTGTCACTCTGAACCATGGGTAGGGACCGACCATTCTGAAGAGGGGGCTTCTTTTCCTGCACCCAGGGCCCTCAGGACGTGCAGCCATGGTTGGCCTCCTCCTCCTGGAGCTTTTCCAGGGCTCTGGAAACATCCCATGTGGAGGGACCACCAGGCTGCATCTCAGGGCTCATGGTCTCGGCTTGGCTGCATTCAGGTGCTCTTCGCTGGGGAGTTTGTGATGGACACACCCATCCACCCTCACTCTGTCCTTCTCCGGACTTGCCACAGATGACAGGTGGGAACCCACAGCCATGGAGAACTAGAAATTTAGCAAAGGGCTGAGCTACCCAAGAGACCTGCAGCTCCGCACCCGGTATCCTCTTCAGAGCCCCTGGTGGGCTTTCTTCCTGCCCCACTGCACGGCTCACGCTCCCCATTCAAATCGAGTGGCTTGCTCAAGAAGCGCTGGGGAACCAAACAAGCTCCACAAGCACAAGAAGAGCAAGGCAAGGTCCCTTCAAGCCAAGTATCGTGGCGCAGCACCCTGGAGAGGAGGAGTGCCGGTTTTTGTCTCAGTTCCCCATCCAGATGTGCCACTGTGTAATGTGCTGCTGCTGCCCTCCCCGGCAGCACAGTAATAATCAGCCTCATCGTCGGCCTGAAGATTTGCGATGGAGAGATGGCCGGTGTTGCCAGAGCTGGAACCGGTGAACCGGTCCGGGATCCCATCTCCCCTGCTGCTGTCAGCATAGATCAGCATGCGAGGGGCCTGACCCGGTTTCTGCTGGTACCAGCTGAAAGCGTACCAGCTGCTCCCACCACTTCTGTCGCAGGAGAGTTTTGCGGTTTGCCCCAGAGGCGCGGACAAGGAGGACGGCTGAGTCAAGGCAGGTTGTGAAGAGGCCCCTGGACAAAACAAAACGGAAACACCAATTGCCCCGGTCAATGCAAATAGCAAAAAGAGGAGACATACGGAATAAGGTTGGTCTTTGCCCCCGCAGTCAAGGAAAGGGCCTCCCCCCATCCTTACATGCGCAGAAGTGGAGAAGTGCCAAGGAAAGCAGGGCCCAGGCCATGGTGAGCTCTCCCACGGGGTCTGACCTGCCAGGGAAAGGAGATGGCAGGGGAGCCCCTTCTCGCCCCTTAAACAGCCCCGAGCAGAGGAACTGCCCTCCATGCAAATGAGCCCCTTCCTCTGCTGAGCAGAAGCGGGAGCCTCCCCTGCAATCGCCCCTCCCCTTCATCCAAGGGGTGCTATGCAGCCGATTGCAAGGAGACAAATGCTCTCCTGGTGGGGGAGTCTTAATATTGGAGGGGGCCCTTTGGCCGAATCCATGTCGGGAGGGAAAATGTCTGCGTGAAAGGCTGCTGGGGAGCAGGAAATGACCTGGTTTCATGGCCCCCTCCAACTCCATACGTTACTAGTTCGATCCAGAGCCAGGCATACCTCTCTGCCCAGGAGGACATGTGGGTTTCAGGGTTCCCTAGAAAGGAAAAATTGGAAAACCTGCAAGGATGAGTGATCATCTTCCAGGAAGCTGGCTGTGGAGGCATCCTGTGCCTTTTCCTTTAAAGGCCCAGGGGAAAAATTAGCATGGCTGCAGTAGCCTCGGAGGTGTGGAGTGAATGATTTCCTATGCTCAGTGTCCATATGTACAGGTGCGTAAGCTTGTATGTGTGGAACCAAATGGAGCGATGGGCTCATTTGTAGGAAGCTCTGTGATATTTTGAGTATCCAGCTCCATTTTATGTAGGAAGGAATCCACTTGACAGCATACCCAGGAAAGATAATCAGTGGAGCTGCTCTCTGGCTCTAGTTCAGAAATGCACACTGAATTCTG
>NW_025335592.1:9889-14576 GCF_004798865.1 Varanus komodoensis | reverse complement strand
AGCCATGAACCAGCTGCTAAAGAGATGCAAATCTTGTTAGTCATCTGGAGCTGATATTGCAGTGGTTTGCAAATGGCTAAATAGCGATCGTAAGACATTGCAGATAAAAGACAGGTCTCTGCAGTCAACAGAAAACCAAATAAATAAAACTGTATAAAGCAAGAAGAAAAAGAAATGGTTTTATTCCCTGTTAGAAAGCTGACCAGCATTCTGGGGAGAATGGTTGACGTATAGCACATCTCCAAAAGGGACATGTTTCCCAGGAAGAAATACATGGGCATGTGTAGATGTCTGTCATTTACAACCAACACCACAATGAGAAGGTTCCCCATCATGGCCAAGATGTAGATGATTAGGAACAGCAGGAAGAGTGGAATCTGCAGCTCAGGATGCTCTCCAAATCCCAGAAGGATGAATTCTGTGATGGCAGTTTGATTTATCAGGGTGGTTACCTGGGGGCAAAAATAGCAATTTGGGTCTGCTTTGTGTGCTGAAGTCCCAGATTGAGTCCCTGGCTTCTCCAGATGGTCTGTGATGCTATGAAAGCAAGATATACCAATAATCTAACTCAGAATAAGATAGCTTCCTACATGAATACAAACACAGAAATCTGTGAGGTTTTTTTTAAATCTCAGCGTTCTCCAAAGGTTTCATTTGTTTATTCTGCTTGAAATGAAAACAATCTGCAGGTCACAATTGTATATTGCTCCAAACTGTTAAAAGTTTTCAGAAATCAAAAATGTATATTCTGTTGCAAAAAACATGGACGGATGGATTGACAGATAGATTCTGTGGCCCTTAGACAGAGGTTAAGGATTCACAGCATGTTTTGAATGCTAAGATCGAAGGCTGCAGATGGTGTTGGGCATTGGAGTGCTAATCCTAAACTCTACCCACTAGCAGTCAGCACAGATAGAACCATGCCAGCTGCCTCTCTGAGTTTAGAAAAAGTTGCTTGGAGAGGGGTAAAAGGGTATTTTTAGTGGGTTGGCAGGGGAAAAAACTGAAGTGGACAGTTTTTTGTGAATTAGACTGTGCCCCACTCCGGTCTCCTCCTTTCCCCTTTCAAAAATATCCCAGCCAGAGGGCAAAGGACCTGGTCTAGCAGACTTGTAAGTCAGCATTCTAGGAAGATGAAGATGACCTCCGCCTCTCCTCCAAAGTAGAATGTGGTAGTAGGATGGGGTGGCATTTTATTGCTCCCATTGTTAATAACAAAACAAAGCATTCTGTACTAACATAAGAAATTAAGGAGGATGCAATAGCATTACATGAGAGAGGTGGCTTCTCTCCCGTCTGATTCCCTACTATGCTAGTTTTCTTATAGGGAAATATCTACATACTCTCAAAGTGCTTCCATTTTTGAGAAAGCCAGTTAACAGGAATTCATTGAGAAAACCTTTGCTCTGGGTTGACATTATCAACCATGCTTGCATGATGGGTAAGAGCAATCTGATTGTGAGCTATCCTGCATAAATAATATTTTGGTTTTCTGAGTACTCACCCCATCCATGGCAGAAATAATCCAGTAATGGGTCAGTGAGGCTGATTGTTTGGAGAATGGAGAAAGTGTGCAAACATCTTCACAAGTCAAGTGTTTTAATATCCTACAAGGCAGCATCATACACCACCACACAGTGTCCCATAGGCATTCCCTGCTACTTGCTGAGGGGAATTAGCTGAATATTTATTTATCCAGCATTAACCTACTATGGGAAACAATAGCACACAGGGACCATATTTGGTATCATAAGAGCTACAGTTCCCATCCTTAATACTGAAAAACAGACATTATTTGGATAATTATTCTGCTTGACAACACTTTGGATTTCAGATGCATTTTCTCTAGCTCACGCGATAGCCCCTGGTACAGGGAGGAATTATAAATGGTAGCATAAAGATTTAGGACTTTACCAATCATAGTAAAAACCAGCTGCATGATTTGTAGTGAGATTTAAATCACATGGGTTAAGATGGAGATACTGACCCTCTTAGGAGGCCTTCATCTTTCAAAAGGAATGTAAACTCATCCAAAACAAACAACAAGCCTACCTCCAAAAAAGAGGAACCACTCACTCACAGGACCAGAATTGCCTTCAATGTATTGGTCATCATCCAGACCATTACTGAGCCTACACTTTGGGACATGGAACTATGTTTCCTCAACATACTGATCTCATGCGATGTGAAATCCCCTATTAACTGCTCCCAGTGACTTCACAGATGTGAAAAAATGCTGGGGATAATCTGGTACCCTGCAGAATCCCATTGCTCAATTGTCAAGGAGGTGAGGAACACTCATCAATGTTATTCTCTGACAATTAACCCACAGGAAACACTGCACCGATAAGAACACAGCATCTCTGGTGCTCAGCTCACTGAACTAGAACACCATGTATAACTACCCAACCCAGAATCTGAGGTCATCCTTGGGGGTCCTTCTCCAGGAGCTCCTTCCACAGGAAGTGAGGTGGTGGTTATTAGGAGGAGGGCCTTTTCAGTTGCAGCAGCCTGGTTTTGGAATGAGCTCCCCAGAGATGTGTACCTGGCACCTACTTTGTACTATTTTCAGCACCAGGTGAAGACCTTTTTATTTTCCAAGCTTTTTAACCATCTAACTTTTTAAAATTTAACCACCTAGTTCAGGGGTGTCCAAACTTTTTGCAAGGAGGGCCAGATTCGGTGAGGTGAAAATGTATGTGGGCCGACCATTCAGCCTGACATTCTTTGAACCATTAACATTAAATGCAAATGACACGATTTTATGAAAGACTAAACAAATAACTGCACTAATGTGAAGGGTGATACTGAGTTCTCGACTGCATTATATAGGCCAGGTCTGGCTCAAAAACAGTGGTTTTGATGCACAAGATGTCACACAGGTAAAAGTCACTTAGTCTCGTTCTCACACGGTTCTTGTTAATGTTCATAACCAAGAATGTCTTCTTGCACAAGTATGTCGAACCAAACAAGCTCAGCATTTTCTTAGCAAATGTTCGAATCTCTTGGAAGCTGTCTTTATCCAGCTGGTGGTAAAAGTTGACAAGAGGGAGCTGTTGGTGCCGACTGTGACACTCGGCGTCACACTGCAGCTCAATGAGCTCCAGCTGCAGGTGGTCTGGAGCATCATCAGGGTCCACAGAGAAAGGAGATGAAAAAAGTGTGCTGACTCAGGTCTACTGCCATCTTCTGGTGAAATATAACCACCAGCCTTGAAGAAGCAGGAGGCAGCAGGGAACAGCTGCGGGAACCACTGTGCGGTGAAGGGAAAATCAGCCCAGCGGGGATGAGTGACAGGCTGAGCCGGCGGGGAGAAGAGGCTGCGGGCCGCTCAAAATTTGAAAACAGGCCGCAATTGGTCCCTGGGCTGGACTTTGGACATGCCCGATCTAGCTTTTCTATATCCCATTTGATTTCTGTGTTGACGCTGTCATGCTGTGATGAACAACAGCCATTGCAATTGTGGTTTTGTTACTTTAATTTTATTGTTGTATGTGTGTCTTTTTAAGTTTAGTTTAACTTCTGTTAACCTCTTGGATAGCCTTGACTATTGGGAGGCATCTAAATGGATTAAATAAATAAATGCTACATAAAACAACAGGAAGACTGATGGGGTTGAAAGTTGATGAGATACTGAGCAGAATTAAGATGGTGTCAAGGTGTGACTTGACATGTAAACAACCCACACTTTATTGCTACTTATTTACAAGTCCTTTATTGCTACTTATCTACAAGATTTACAACTCTACAGATAAGCTCTACTGTTGAGATCTTTGCAATTCAGATGCTAATCCTTTAGTGGCATCTCTCCCTGAGCCCACATGAGACTAGCTCTCTTGGCCCTGCCTTTCTTCTCTCTGGTGTAACAAGGTTTGCCTTTGTTCCCACCTCTTCAGAATTCTGCGATTGGTTGCTAGGGAAAAGTCTATCATGCCCCTGCGTCTCCTGTGTTGTGCTCAGGAAGTTCAGCCTCAGTAGCAGGAGGGACAGTCTGCTCTAACTCTTTCTGAGTAGGACTCGTAGTGCCTTTTCCCACGGGGCTCTCTTGCTTTGATGTGGGCTCGGGTGTTTGCTCAATGGGCAGGGAGTCAGGGCGAGGTACAGCTATCTGCTCAGCCACCCCCACATTTGGTTGTGGGGTTGACATTTGGGCACAGGGTCCCAAGCACAAGACCTCCTTGTGAGGTGCTGCCCCTGTCAGGGCTTCAGGCATGATGGATGGTCACATTATCAAAACCAAGGCTGATTCAGTCCTATGACCAGCTTGAAATCAAGACTCGAATGTGTCTACATCATCTGTATGCTCCAAGAGTGTTTATAGATGATCTGCCACAAGAATATTTTCAACTGGTAGTCACAGTTCATTGCAGCTGAGATTAAATATTTATTATTTATTTATTTTATTTATTAAAAGCTGTTCTACCACATCCACTGCTAGTGTCTTGGGACTGCTTACAATAAAATGAGTAGAATAAAATAATATCTAATCTAATAATAATAGTGTGTGTCAGACAGACAGACAGACAGACAGACTCTTTAGATGGCTTGCATCAGCCATTGGCTATCTCTTATTCTTATCTTCTGGAAATAATGGGTGTGGGATGCATCAGCAAATTCTCCAATATGTCTGAATTCCAGAACTCAAGCCCACAAGTTCTGAAGATGGTACCTAAGGGGTATCTGATAC
>NW_025335592.1:6916-9647 GCF_004798865.1 Varanus komodoensis | reverse complement strand
AAAAAAAAAAAATTAAGCCATGAAAGAGAGGTATAACAAGACCTGGCACACACTAATAAGAACATGGCAAGAACTCAGCATGATCAGAATAAGGCACCCTCTAGTCCTAATGCAGCAAACCAGATGTTCCTATGAGAATACCACAAGCACGGCATTAATGTTTCCCAAGAAATGGCACTGAGAAGCATACTGATACAGCTGTCCTGGTTAATGTTATTCTCCATGGATTTGATGGCTTTTATCCTTCAAAAACCTTTTAACAACAATTGGCCAGAATTTGTTAGGTGAGATCATCTAGCCTCAGTAAAACCCTCTAGCTTCACAGTGTGGTGTAGTGGTTAGAGTGTTGGACAGGGACTCAGGAGTTCTTGCTTCTTGGCAATGAAGCTCTCTAGGTGACTTGATTGGCTCAGTCACTGACTCTTGGCTTAATTTACCTTGTGAGGTTAAAGGTAGGATTTGAAAACCACCTTGGGTTACTTACAGTGGTGGGGAGTATGGGATATAAATAAAATAAATGAATAGGTTAGAGGTGTCTGTAAGTGCTAGTGCTATGCAACCTTTTAGAGTAGTTAGAACAGCCTCTTGAAATGACCACTCCACACTTTGCTTTATTTGTCATGTATTCTCATTGATTTCCCTCCCTCCTTCCCTCTGTCTGTCCTTCCTTCCTTTCAATATGCTGCATTGTTTTTATCCCTGCAGCTGGTTTTATCATGTTCAGCTTTTCAATCATTGGTTAGTTATTGTGTCTATTTTATAATTTTGATTTATCTGTACACTCTGTTTATTGGGCCATCTGAATTGATATTGATACATAAATCCAACTTCACAAATTCTATAATGTCACTACATGAGATTTTGTTAAATGAAATGGTAATTGGAGTAGGAAAGATGGATGTAAAATCATTGAGACTCCCATAAAATCAGTGGGACTCCCATACTAAGAGCCCATTAGGTGAAGCTTGACTGGACCTTCTAATTTGTCTTTTTTGAAAATCATTGTTACAATAAGTCATAGGAACTTCCAAGTGGTTTACAAATTGTGTTTAGCAAATTATTTGCCTTTCCTTTCCTTAATATGCATTTTATCTCCAGTAATGTTGCTAATTTCTTTCTATATTGCTTATGTTATCATGGCCATCCCACCCCACTCCACCCCACTCCATTGAAGTTGGGCTAAACTGGATAAATTAATATCCAGGAAACAGCTTTGAGCAAAACCAGACAACTGGTTCACTTATGACATTACTTGGTATTTTAACCTTTGTTTCCCCTTTCCAAGATTATGTGACATTGGGGGATTGCCTTCTTCCTCATTAGTTACATATTAACACAGGCATTCATTAGTCAGTTTTGAAAAGGCCAAGGAACTTCACTGGAAGGATAAAAGTACTACACACCTTACAGCTTCTGAAGAGCATGAAGACCAAGCTAACTGTTGGAACTCTGCTGCAGATAGTACAAAAATGTTGCACAGTTCTAGATCTATTGACACTTTCAAGCAATGAATCAGAAATGAATATGTTTCATCCTTGATTGCTGAACCACCTAAAGAAACTGTGAGTTCAGAATTCATCAAAGCTTTCTGCTTTCTATTTTTTCTATTATGTGGTAAATGTTACTTTACTGTACTCATTATATTTCATGATTCACCATTGTTTTCCATAGGTTTACGATGCCATCATTGGTCTGTAGATACGGTCTGTTTTGGAGATGGAGAACCAAACTATCATCTCTGAATTTATTCTTCTGGGATTTCCCACTGGGATAGAGATCCAGTCCTTTCTTTTTGTTACCTTCTTCCTAACCTACCTATTAACCATCCTGGAGAACCTCATCATTATTTCAGTAGTAAAAGGTAACCGGAACCTCCACAAGCCCATGTATTTCTTCCTGGGAAATCTGTCCTTCTTGGAAATATGGTATATCAGTGTCACACTTCCAAAATTGTTGGTGAACTTCTGGTCAGATAGCAAAAGCATTTCCTTCCAGAATTGCATGGTTCAGCTCTACTTTTTCATCTCCCTTATGTGCACTGAGTGTGTTCTTCTTGCTGTAATGTCATACGATCGATACATAGCCATATGCAACCCTCTTCGCTATCCACTTATCATGACCCATAGATTATGCTTCCAGTTAGGTGTTCTCTCCTGGTTATGTGGTTTCTCCATCTCCTTTGTCAAAGTCACCTTCATCTCTAGACTGAGATTTTGTGGGCCTGGAATTATTAATCATTTTTTCTGTGATATTTCCCCAATACTCAACCTCTCCTGCACTGACATGTCAGCAGCTGAGCGAGTGGATTTCATCTTGGCCTTGGTCATTCTCCTGGTCCCACTTTCTGTCATAATCTTGTCCTACCTCTTCATCATCACTTCCATTTTCCACACCCCCACTTCCCAAGGAAAGAAAAAAGCCTTCTCAACATGTGCTTCACATCTAACTGTGGTCATCATTTTCTTCTCAACAACAGTCTTCATGTATGCCCGACCTAGAAAAATCCATCCCTTTAACCTCAACAAAACAGTATCCATGTTCTATGCTGTAGTCACACCAGCCTTGAATCCTCTCATCTATTGCTTGAGAAATAAAGAAGTGAAAGAGGCATTAAGGAGAAATTTTGCCAGGAAATGTCCACTTGGGTAAGATTGGCAACTGGGTAAGCTAAAGTGACTGAAAGGATAAACTCAAAGTCTTTTGAATTTAGATTTCATGATCCCATGCAGCT
>NW_025335592.1:4723-6870 GCF_004798865.1 Varanus komodoensis | reverse complement strand
CTCTCCCAGAAGGCATTTGTGATATATTGAGCTGTGGTTTCTTGGTAATGATGAGCTATTTTGTGTCGAACTACATGTGGTTGTTGTTTTGATGTATTTTATTAATTGATAATAAACTTGCACTTGTTACTATGTTGGAAACTACTTCTTGTAAATATATATGGCAGAAGAATGAGAAAAATCACTTGGCAAAAAATACAGGTCAATAGATCAACAAATGTCTTAGCAAAGACAATTGTACATATGTGAAAAGTAAATATTATGAGATTGATTTTTTTTGGCTGCTCTATAGTTAATCTAATGCATTGACATGAATGCCTTGTCCTGTTTTTGGACAATTAAGTCCACACTGCTAGCACAATAATCCACAGGTCCAATGCTTTTGTTTACACATGAACATAGAATGGTACATAAACAGTAGAATTATTCTCCGGTATCAAGTGAAGCTCAAATAGTTCATAAAAAAACAATGTTCAATATAATTCAATTACAAGCTTCGTTCACTCATGTAGAATCTATATCAGGTGGGTGCATCTCTCTAAAATAACAAGTACTATGAATTTCACATGTCAAAAAACATAGCAATAAAATAATATAAAAAATAAACAAATCATCATCTATCCACGGGACCAGAAAATTCAAGTTAGATTAATAAGGCCCTAAAGTATTCATAAAAGATTACAATCCTTTCTCAATTTAATACTTAGCAACACCTTGCTAAAATAGCCCTGCAGAAGAATGGACTGCTACCTTCCTATTAGTAAAGCATTGAAATAGGATTAAATTTATATATGGATATATATGTGTGTGTGCGTGCGTGTATTTTTTCTCTCAACAAAAATGGAGGAGTAATGCAGATACTAAGTGATATAGCCCATCTAAAAGGAAGTGCTTCTCTCTCTCTCTGTCTCTCTGTGTGTGTGTGCATGTGTGTGTGAGAGAGAGGACATTAATGGAAACAGAATGTATAGTACACTAAGCAATTAATATAAATCTGTGTAATTTCAGCCAATTTGTGGCAAAGAAAAGAATTATGAAAAGTTATGAACAAATATAACTTCATTACCTAATGTATGTTTCAATGGAAGATCAGTTTATGGAGATGAAAGGTAAATTCATTGGTAATTAAAAGAGTAAAATCAGATAAACTACATATAGTGTTGTTGTCATCACCCTCTTTCACCTAAAAATGGAGCTTCCAAGTTGAGCGTCAATTATCAAATCATGGTAGCAACTTCCACTCTGGCTACTTTGAAAGTACACAACTGAAAGGAGAAGGCAATACAGAAAGTTCTAAATTACCCCTATCAAGTTTATGAGAGAGTAGGAAATGTGCTGCAAGCAGATGGAAGAAGTAAACCCAGGCCCCCACTGGAGAAACTAGGGCAGGGGAGCTATTGCATGAACTGCTTTACCTGTGCCTGATATGCAAAAAAGACAGCCATTCACTTCTAAGGGGCAAGTGGTACAAATAGTGCTTCTCGTGACACCAGACAAGTTACAACACTGAAGGTGCAGCAGCAAAATCATGATGGCAGACCTGATCCCTAGTGTAGCCTCCATGCAAATACCAGGTCTCAGGTACCAAGTTTAGGCCATGAACAAAAGAACAAATGCATTCTCTTCCATAAATTGATTGAAGTTAGAGTGTTGGATTGGGCAAGTCCACTGACTTTGCTCCAGTCACAGTCCTTCAGCCTAAATGACCATAGGCTTGCTGTTGAGGGGATAAATGGAGCTGTTTAAAATGCAATGGGTTACTCACAGAAAAAAGAAAAGGTACAATATATATGCAATATGATAATAATGATAGACATTTATCATGATGATGAAGATAGGTTTAAATAGGATTAATTCATTATGGGAATGACTATCATGGAGGCATCATACTGTATATGATCTTCAATTCTGGTTGTTTAACACAAGTTATATGGTAATCAATTTGTCTAGCTCCCCACGTGTTACTGTACTTCAGCCCATGATTCAACATTAACTGAAAATATAAAACAGCAGAATATTGCTTCTCTCTATGTTGTTTCTTTCATTGTTTCTGCTATATCAGATTTGAGATGGAAAAAAATCCACAGATCTGTAAGTTAGGGATCCAAACCCTTGATTTCTAGAAAGAATCATCACACACACACACA
>NW_025335592.1:0-4675 GCF_004798865.1 Varanus komodoensis | reverse complement strand
ATAAGGTTGTGACTTACTAGAAGCCGTCACTAGAAGCATAATGTGCAGTTTGATCCTCATCTCATATGTAGATGTGAACTTCTGATAATATGTAAATATATTTTGGTACAACCCAGTTCACATAGAATGAAAGCATTGGATGCCATTTCAGTATTTGGGCACAGTCCTGGGAGTCTTGAGTAAATACTGTTTTAGTATACTTTGCCACCAATATTTATCTCGAGGAACCTATGCTGAGCCAATGTGATTCTGCTTGGAAGTTCTACTAGTCTGAATATGCACATTTGGGGCCCTCAAGACAAGTTGGGTCTCTTTAACTAGTGAGGAATTGTGACAAGTATAAGTTATCTTAAACATGCCTGTGCTGATCAACAGAATACTCTTTCCCTTAAATTAAGAAGATACAAAAAATTTGATATGTTGCTGGGTTTTGCACTTCCCTCCAATTTGTCATAAACCAGCCTGAGCTAGCAATTCTTTATAAATAATACTTTGTTCATTATGGAACTGTATTTTCCACATAAATCATGTTTAATGATCTAGTAATCATCAACAGACAAATAAGCTAAGGAGGGAATTACTGAAAGTGATGAAACATTTCACTATCCCTTGTGTCTTAGCAGCCTTGAACCAGAAACTAATGGAAAGATGCCCATAAAACTCCCAAACATCCTGCGCTATTGTTAATATATACATCTGGGAAGAATCAGTATGTATAAGCATATGCTGTTCTTTAGACTATATAATCTAACATTTTTAAAGTAATTTATCTCATATTGGGAAGCAACCTTATTTACTTTATTTGATCGGCTTTCTAAGATAATCCCAGTTCTTCAAGAAGAAATAGTAGCATTCACTTACAGACTGGGCTACTTTAATCTGAACTTCCATAATGTAGGTGTTCAGATTTTTTCAGAACTGACACTATTAGTTATTTTGGTTAATTCAGAAAACTCTTGTCTTCTCTTGCATTTTGCATCTGTAAGTAGTGAAAATTTTACTGATTATTTTCCATCAAAAGACCTCTAACACTTTGATAGTAGAATGTTTGGTACCAAGTGTTGTATTTTGGTGTTTTCCAGCAGTAGCACTTCACATCATGAAACTTCAAGAGTACTGGTTTACAGGGGGATTCTAGTGAGAGATATTTAGGATTTGGTTTATGTAATTGTGTTGCTCTTTATTCTAAGTAACCAGAGTACTGTGAGATAGAAGATTTATGACTGTACCTTAGGAGTAATTCATTTCACTGGATTAAAGATGGGACCTAATATTTATATGACTTTGTACATCCTGGTTAAGGAAGACAGCCAACGTATGTTCACTGTTGTCTGTGAATTTTTTAAAAAGATAACACATGCATAATCAAATTTGCAACATTCTCCCTTTCTAGCCTTATTGTTAGATTGTATGATTGTTCTGTTTGAGAATCCAGGGGGCTGGAGATCCATGCACTGCTGTTTGAAGAGCAATTTCAGGAATGTTCATCTGAAATTCTGAATAAAAAGGCAGTACATGTAGGGGTCAGAGAGAATAGATCCTGAATATTAAACCTGTGGACACTGGGATGTTGTTTGCTTTTCTTTACAGCCTAAACTTGAGTGCTATTGAGTCCTTGAGCTCAAAGAGTTGTGTTTGATAGGATAGTTTGGGTGTTTCTGCACTGCGGGTTTAAATTTGTCTTTAGTGTGCCTTCTCAATTTGTCTTTAGTGTGCTTAAATTGCCTGGTGGTTTTGAAATGTTTTCCCAGAGAACAACCACTAGAAATTTGTCATTGTGATAATAAGATCAAACTAGACAGCACTTTAAATACATTATGTCACATAAATGGTTTCACTGAAATGAGGAAAATAGTGCTATGGGAGAATTCCAGGTAAGGATCATTGTGCTTAAAAACCCTGGAAAGTATGCTGCTAATAGCAATGGAAGCAGCTGCCTCACCTGAAACAAATTTCACAAGCTTTGCAGGGGGAATGAGTTAACCATCTGGTATTCATCTGGTGGGTCACAACCCAGTTGTAGGTTGCACAACACTGTCTAGTGAGATTTTATTTGATGTAAACATATCTGAATATGTTCTCTCTCTGTCACCAATAGCAAATGAAATGTTCAATACACATTCTTTTTTGGCCCTTAGGATTTATATTAACACTCCTGCCCCGCAAAACATGCATGCATCCCATAGTTGAAAGCCACTAGAACCATCATCCTGTTCAGGATTGGAGGGTACCATAACAAATGTAATCAAATATTCAATGTATGTGCTAGATTGGATATTGGAATTACCCCTACACACACACACACACACACACACACGCACAGAGAGAGAGAGAGAGAGAGAGAGAGAGAGAGAGAGAGAGAGAGAGAGAATGGGGTCCATAATCACATCTGTTGGTTTCTCCAAAGATGTTCTCTCAGCTAAAGTCTAAATGTGTTTACAAAACATCGATTTTCTTATTCCTGTCACTCTTCCTCCCCTTTCTGCTTTACTGATTTGTTATGCTCTTTATCAAGAGGTCTATCCTAGGGGCAGAGAAATGAAGGCAGATAACTGGACACTGGTGAGAGAATTCATCATCCTTGGCTTCCCAAATACACATGGAGTAGAGCTGCTCCTTTTCTCCCTCTTCTTTCTAATGTACTTGCTTATGTTAGTTGAGAATATTGTCATCATCCTGCTGATCCAATTGGACTATCGCCTTCATACTCCCATGTATTTCTTTATTGGTAACCTGTCTTCTTTGGATATTGGATTCACTACTGTCACTGTGCCCAAATTGCTGGTCAACATAGCTACTGAGAGCAGGACAATTTCAATCCCTGGCTGCTTCACTCAACTCTACATTTTCTACTTCCTTGGATCTGCTGAATGCTTCTTGCTGGCATCAATGGCCTATGACCGATACCTGGCCATTTGCAACCCACTCCATTACACCACTCTGATGAACAAAAGGATGTGTGGTTGGCTGGCCTTTGGCTCCTGGCTGGGTGGCTTTCTTGCACCAGTGTTGCCCTCAGCCTTCCTCTTCCGTTTGCCTTTCTGTGGATCCAATATCATCAACCACTTCTTCTGTGATGCTCCACCTATGTTGAAGCTCTCCTGCAAGAACATTTTTGTGGTTGAAATAATCAATTTCATTATTGGGTCACTTGTATTGGTAACCTCCTTCTCCTTCACCATTATCTCCTATGTCTTCATAATTGGAACCATACTGCGCATCCCTACCTGGGAGGGACGGAAAAAGGCATTTTCCACATGTGTTGTACACCTCACCATTGTCATCATATTCTTTGGCACCACCATCTTTATGTACATCCGCATTAAGACAATCCATGTTTTTGACTTCAACAAAGTGGTCTCTGTGTTCTACTCTGTTGTCACACCAGTCCTCAACCCCATCATCTACAGCCTGAGAAACAATGACATTAAGCAAGCAATGCAGAAGGTGCTGCTTCACAGGAAAGAACCAATGTCCAAGTGATCATGAGAAGACACCTTTGAATCCAAAGGAATATCACATTTGTTATATGTAGAAAAATATGCATGAGTTTCATTTACCATTTTAAGCAGCTGCCCAGAGGCTTCCAAAGTAGAACCATTCTAGCTGCAAAACAAAACAAAACAAAAACTGGGGAAATCATAAAGATTGATTGTGATATAAGCTTTAGTTTGCAATTCAATGTATGAGGTCAATGAGGCATACTTCTGAGTAGACGTGCATAGAATTGCAGTGTTAATGGTGAAGAACGTATTAATAGCACCCACAATGTGTTTATTCCAGAATAAAATTGGTATTTGTATTGTGTCATTTAAAGATGAATCCTCAGCAGTTAAAGATGAAGTTTGGTTCACATTTCAAGGCAAATTAATCCAATTTGTTCTTCACAGATGCTGTTATCTGCTGGTATTTGTATTATTCTGAAAGGTGTGGTCCAGTGGACAAAAGTGAGCACAGAATGCATATATTAGTAAGAATAACATACAAACATGCAATATAATAGGAAAAAGGGAATTGATAAATGTGTCTGGCAAAACTAGAGAGAACTGTGGACATATTAAGAGAAAAATCATATTGATTATTTAAAACTTGTGAAGAGTGTGGAAAACTTGATTTATTGATTTATGAAGTAAGTGACAGGAGGAGGTATTCAACATCCCAGAACATTCAGATAGATCTGTCTTTAAGCCAAGTTGCTCAATGACCTTTAATGATATTAAATGGTTCTTCTCTTTATACTGTGATCTTATTCTGTGTTTAAATATGCATATTTCATTTCAAAGTATTTTCCCCTTAACAGTAAATAGTTTTCACTTGTGTGATGCACGGTTAACAGCAGAGCCATGAACTGACAAGAAGGTTTTGTTTAGAAGCCAATTTGCTGACTTGGAAAACAACTCTTTTTGGTTCACACAATTTCAGTGGGCACCCAATTCAATTTGTGGCCAAATGTGAATCTCATTTTGGAAAATCTTTTGACTCCCCACTGTTCATTTTTAGGAAATGAACAAATGGCTCTTTTTTAAACAGAATCCGATGGCATTTGCAGGTACAAATGATCTTGAGGAAACTTTTCCTGATGTCCTGCCTGACTCTGAGTTGTTGCAACTTGAATTGATTATTCCGTGTCCTACACTCTGGCATCAGCAAGAAGAAATCTTGACCTTCCTCTTTG
>NW_025335591.1:147602-150566 GCF_004798865.1 Varanus komodoensis | reverse complement strand
GCAATGGGCTGTCTAACTGAACTAAAGGATGCCTCTGCCATCCAAGTAACACAGAATTAATGATTCCCCTCTTTACAGATAGATAAATTTGAACATAAATTGCAACAAGCCCATCATGCATAGTTTGTTCTCCAGCACCCAGATCCATAGTTGAACACAAGGTATTTTAAATTTGTAGAAATGCTGAACTCTTAATGTGGGAGAGCTTTACAAACCAGGGACAAGACATTCAAGCAAAAACTTTTACCACATTAGAACCAGAGGAGCATGAGGGTGTATGAAAACAGAACAAATGAGGTTCATGCTTTTTTTTCCTGTCATGAGACGTTACCTTGGTTTGCCTGAAGAAATAGGGAAATTTTATGTTTTTTTGCAGTATTTTAGAGCTACTATACCTTTGGATGCCTCTGAATTATGACTGCTGTGGGGTTTTTGAGTAGATTATTGTTATTTTATTGGCTAGTGTATATGTAAATTTAAGATTGCTGTCCTATTGTATAAATTCAATCCATCAATCAATTTCTGAAATGGCAATGGAGAGAGTCAAATGCAAGCTAAATGATTCCATGACACAAGAATTTCTTATGGATCAGTAGCCACCTTAAATTTTGATCATCAGATGCTCCTTCATATTCAGATCAGGCCTCACTAGAATAATGTAGCACTTGGGGAGGAAGATACAACCCAGCAGCCCAGCACTGGAGGCCAAGATGGAGAAGACCTGCACGACCACCATGTACTTGCCCCTTGTGCTCAGGTAGGTGGGCACGAAGGACACCCAGACACTGCAGAAGACCAGCATGCTGAAGGTGATCAGCTTGGCCTCATTGAATGCTGCAGGAAGCTTCCTGGCCAGGAAGGCCAGCATGAAGCAGAGAGCAGCCAGGAATCCCAGGTAGCCGAGGGCAGCATAGAACATTGCCACGGAGCCTTGGTTGCACTGCAGAATGATCTGACCAGCCTGGGAGTACATGTCAGCATCAGGGAAGGGGGGAGAAATACACAACCAGGTAGCGCAGATTACAATTTGGGCAGTGGAAGCCAAAATGACAATGGTGTTGGCCAGCCCTTTCCCCAGCCACCTTCTCACCCTGTTCCCTGGCTTGGTGGACAGGAAGGCCAATACCACAGTGATTGTTTTTGCCAACAGAGAGGAGACAGCAACTGAGAAGATGATGCTGAAGGCTGTTTGTCGGAGAAGGCAGGTCACTTTTCTTGGTTGTCCAATGAAGAGGAAGGAGGACAGGAACGCTAGCAGGAGGGAGATGAGGAGGATGTAGGAGAGGTCTCGGTTGTTGGCTTTCACTACTGGAGTTTCTAAGAACTGAATGAAGATTGCTAAAACAAATCCGGTGGATAAGCAGAAGAAGAGTGCAAAAGAAACAAGGATATTCCCCAAATATTCTTCATAGGCCAGGTAGGTGATCTCTTTGGGGATGCAGTGATTGTGGTCCTCGTTTGGATGCTTATCATCTGGACACTTCATACAGTGTTCTGCATCTACAGCAACAGGAACAGCATCAGTTTATCCATCCAGAACACTTGAAGTTCTTTCACGTTCTTTTAGCAATACACATTAGAGAGAGGTGCTATCCCAAAGAACCCAAGAATCCAAGGAGGCTCAGGAGTGCATTGGAAGAGGCAACTTTTGGCAGTCTTGAAGTGGGTGGGACATGTTCATCAGCAAAGTGCTTCCCTCTGGCCTGCAACCTCTCTCTCAACAAGTGTGGAGAGACAGCGGCTAGTGAGGAAAGAGAGCTCAGCAGCAGAGCCTCTCCTTGCATATAGAATATTCCAGGCTGCTTTCCAGTATCTCCAGGTAGGACAGAAGGCATTCTGCCTAAAGGGCTGGAGAGCCATGGTTGCCAGCCAGTGCTGACAATACTGGGCTTGACGGACCAGTGGCCTAGCAGAGCGTGGTGTCAGGTAGGATTGAAATGAATCCTATTGGAAGTCATCCCTCCATCATTCAGAAGCCTTCCCTTGTGCTTCACCCTGTCTTGCATACCAAGTTGAGCTGAGCCAAGCTGGACTGAGGGTAAGCCCTCCTTCTTCATTCTGTGTCAGGTGTATGTGGGAGAGGGATACTGCCAGTGATCATGTGGGTGGGGGGTTTTCCTGGCAAGACCTTCACATCCAGCCTCTTTTGGTGTCAGGTGACAGCCCTCTAAATGGTGGCGGCACCTGGCATGGAAGAGGGGTGCAGCTTCCACAACTCTCTGGCTCCATTTCTGACTGGTATGCCACAAACACAGGCCATGCTCATGAGGAACACTGACTTTGGACTACTGCACAGTGGACCAAGGTCAGGGAGCTGAGCCTAGAGGATCTGGCAGGTTCTCATCCCCACAAGGCTTCCTCACAGATCCCTCACCACAGGTTGGATGGACAAGGATGCAAGGTGGCTTGTGAGGACAATTGTTTAAGGCCAGCATGTGGCCCGTGGAGTGAAAGAAGAAACATGCCCAGAACATAATCAGGATTTCTGCATGAATCACAATGACCTTACCCTGCTTAGCTGGTTGGAGAACGGTTTTTGGAAAAGAGCAGATGTTGGGGGCAAACCAGCATAAAGGTGAGCATGTGTTCTGCTTCTGATCTGAATGCTCCAGATTGGGCAATGGCATTGAGTTTCAAGACTGTTAGCCATTAGGAGGATATTACTATCTTAGAGTTGGCTAGGCTACCCTAGACTAGGATATGGTAACCCATCTCTGGAGGATTTACCCACAAGGGGCTGCAGCCCATGCCATCTGACAGTTTAAGCTGTTCAGCCACCAAATGGCAACTGTCCCCTGGGCACAGATGACACAGCACCTCATTGCACCCCCTTCATTGTGGCTGCATCTTCCCAAACTAGGATGGCACAAGCCACAGGTCCTCGTGTGGTAGTTTAGCAGGCAATGGGCTGAATTTAGAGTGAAATCAGGCATTCAGTATAGTAACCCAATCAATGGAAAAAAA
>NW_025335591.1:128113-147232 GCF_004798865.1 Varanus komodoensis | reverse complement strand
AATCTTGCAAGGAAGGATGGAAACAGAAAAAGGCCTTCAAGCAAAGCTTTGCTGAGAATGTTTGGGATCCTCTGTGCTCCTCTGCTCAGAAGTGTCTGTGTTCTCTGAGTTCACCCACCTTCCTTGGTTGAGATGCTCCCTCGTGGGCAGGGGATGCAGCTGTAGCAGCAAGCCAGCCTCCCTTCCTCAGCCACCTTCATAGATCCTGGTCTACAGCTCTCCACACAGCGGGAAGGAGGCAGGGGCTGAGAAGAAAGAGAAGGGACATCCGTGTGAGGAACACCCTCTAACCCTAAGCTCATTTTCCTTACAATATGCTCTGGATGCAGGCTGGACAGAGAGGGAGATAAAGGCACCCTTGTCTGACAACTTTGCCTCTGGAAAACCCTTCTGCTTCTGTGTATTCTGTCCTGATTGCAGCTCCTTGTCTGTGATTCAGGTCATACATTGGGACAATCAAGTGCTGAGGCAGCCTGGCTTCTTGCAGGAACATCTGGAGCTTCTCATGTTCCACATGGTCAAAGGTTTTGCTGTAGTCTTCAGAAATTCTTTGCTGTGCTCCTGGAGCCAGGACATAT
Source organism: Varanus komodoensis (assembly GCF_004798865.1). NCBI lineage: Eukaryota > Metazoa > Chordata > Lepidosauria > Squamata > Varanidae > Varanus > Varanus komodoensis. The sequence continues at coordinate 146,654 of NW_025335591.1, read as the reverse complement.
TTGCAATGTGGAGTGCCTCTTCCTTTCCAGGATCCAGCCTGGATGTCTAGCACTTCTCACTGCATACAGGGTTGTTTTCTGTGTTCCCTCACCTTGAGCATTGCTCTCTTCCATGGGAGACCAATGCAGTGGTCCTCCACTTGCTGCACTGCCTTGGATCTACTTGGGGATTGGGATGCCTGCTAAGTGTTTCGAAGCCATGAGCTGTTAGTTTGTTTTGAGTAAGCACCAGCATATTCTTGTTAGGATTTGGACTGATAGTCTCAGCAGTTACAATGGAATTCTAAAGTGCCAGAAGTTTTATTCTTTTTTTGTGACCTGCCTTTACTAAACCAGCACTCCTGTGACCCATGACCAGGACTCCCCTGAGCAAAAGCTGATCTCCTGTTACAAGGCAATATTAAAGCAATACTTTGGATCTCTGTATCTATCTACCTATTGCATTTTTATGCCACCCTGTAGCCAGAAGGCTGTCTGGGCAGCTAACAGCACAATCATAAACAATAATACAGATAAAAATAAAAATTCAAAGAAAAATAAATGACAATAGTAATTAAAACCAAAAAGCATAACAGAGTAAAAATCCAATAAAAATCAACAAGAGGATAAACACAATATGAACAAAAAAACAATAATGCTAAAACAATAAACCAGGTGCAAGAACAATGATCATGATCTAAAAAATGATACTAAATAAAAAGGTCTGAACTTGGCACCAAAAGCAAGGTAAAGTGGGTGCCAGTCACACCTCCCTTGGAAGGGAATTACAAAGGTGAGGTGCGATGACCGAGAAGGCCTTTTTCCTCATTCTATCTATTTAAACTATGCAGCATCTGGAGCTGTGAGATCCAAATTTTGGCAAGAGGCCAAGGGAGACCACCCTTCAAATTTGCAAACAGGAAGGCAGAGAAGTAGCAGCAGTGGCTAAAATGGAAAATTGAACCTGAAAGGCAGGGCCCTGGACTACAACCGGACTTCCTTGCTCACTGGCAGGGCTACTACAGGTCACTGCTGTTCACTCCAGCCTGAACAGAGCATAGGCCATGAAAAGGCACTTCTCTCTGTCCATGTGAATTTTCCACATTTCAGATATAATCCCATCTCAGGCAGGTGATGCAGAGCCGGTGGCCAGCAGAATGAAACACAAGGCTTGATTCCTCACACCTGGCTGAGCTGCTCAGGCCACATGGCAGCATCCTGGTCAATGGTTATCCAGAGGTCTGCAGAGCCCCATCTTTCCACTCGCCCAAATTTCCATCTTACTGGAGTGCGATTAGGAAGCAGAAACCAGTTCACGATATCAAAGTCAATCCTCAAGTCTCCATTCTCATCTGTGCTGGAGATATTGTAAATCCAAGGGTTTCTCAGGAAGGAGTCAAGCTAGAAGGTCAAGGGAGACATGGGCATTTCATGCACAGAGCACTGTCCACAGCTAAATTCTCTCTGTGCCATGAAATGGCCTTATCGCTCTTTTGGGAATCATTCTAGACTGGAATGGCCCAACTTGGCATTAATGTGTGCAATGGGCCGCTTGTGTTCCTAAATCTCCCTCCACCTGATTTATTTCTCTGTGAATCTCTGTGTGGACAGACCAGCCAGGACAGCTCAGCATGGCTCAGTGCTCAGACTGGGGCCCCTGAAACTCCAGGTTCTGACCCCATGGGACCATGAAGCTCACTGGGTGACTGTGGGCCAGTCACAGACATCAGCCTCACCTACCTCACAGGGCTGTTTTTGTGAGGATAAAATGGGATGGAGAAGGACTGCATAACACACAATGTGTTCTGTGGTATAAGAAAAAAGGGAAGTCCCAAAAGCAGAATAATAATAAATATTCTGTATTTGGCTTCTCTTTTGGAGGCAATGGAATTCCTTGGAAGGACTCGTGAAGAAACAGGTCTAACCCCTTGCTCAATGCAGGACCTGAGTTAAGGCATCCCAAGAGAAAGGTGTCCAGCTGCCTCTTGAAGACCTCTGCATGGGGCAGCCCAGATCAAAAGGAGATGCTGTCACAGTCCAGATGGAAAGCATCATTCTTGTGTGTGAAAGCAGCCAAGCTTGAAAGGAAAGGCTGAAAGTCAGCTAGCTAATAATAGAGAGTCAGAAAGCAGTCTGGGAAAGACCTGGGTGAAGGCAAACAAAAGTCCAGAGAGAGCCCTCTCTGCTTATCTAATCCAGCACAGAAATAAGATTCAGGAAGGGGGCCAGTTCACCAGCCCAGTGGCAGCCCGGTTAGGATGTTGCAAGGCTCAGAGACGGAGGGGATTTCCATGTGGACTGGAGCCACGGATCCATGCAAGCACAATGGCTTTGCCCCAGTGATGGGGCAGGACCACTTGCATTTTCTCTTGGGAAGCCAGTGCTAGTGGCTAAAGTAGGAAGCATCACAAGGAACCTGGCAGCCGGATGCATCTCACAAATTGACCATTTTTTGCCTCACTGGACATTCTGACAAAGGCAAATTCCAAAGCAACTATTCTGATCATCGTTTTCACTTGGAAGAAAGAAGCACAGAACAAGTACCTGCCAAGCCTTCATCAGCTGGTCTCCCTGCATGTCTCCATGCTCCACTGTCCTCCTGGATCTGAACCGATAGGCAGCATCCAATGCCCGGGCCACAGCCTGGACAATGGTGTAGATGACACGGCTGTCCAGAGAGAGGATTTTCTCAAGGCTGTCTTCAGAGAGGGTCTGCAGTTTCTCTTCCCTCTCTGTGCACCTGGTCCAACCTTTCACGGAAAGCTCATGCTTAGAATAGGAGCACTGAAACGCTCCTTCCCAGTACCATTCCATCAATGGGGACAGGAGCTGAAAATCAGCATATTGTGTCCCTTCCTTGGTTGGGAGAAGGAAAGAAAACATTCTGTAGATGGGTGGGGAAGGAATTTTGCAGTGAGCCAAATCCAAGCTGACGTCCCACACAGCCGTTATGATCCAGACAGTTCCTGTAATGTGTTTCAGGAAGCGATGGCTATAGAGCTGTATGAAGTATATCCCATTGAAATAGGACGTATTGTCTTCATCGTGAACAAAAACACTTAGCAGTCCTGATGTGAGAAATGAAGATGGAGTGACCTGCAGTCGGCCTGTAAATGTTCTTGGGATGATTTGTGTGTAAACAACACAGATACCATTCCTTGTGAGTTCCAGTGCCAAGGTTCTCGTGAACCTCTCCCCATGCTCTGTGTCTGAAGCAACCAGGCCAACCAGTGTCCATCGGAAATGGCGGATCAGCTTGGCAATCCTTGAGTGCTGTGTTCTGTCTCTGGGGACTATCGGATGGAAAAAAGGCAACTGTGCTTTCCCTCCCTGGACAAGAGCCATGAATCCATAACTGACCTGGCACGGGAAGGGAGACATGAATGATGTGCTTAGTTTCAGCTGGCATTTCCATCACCACAAAAATCATGAACAGTGAAGGTACAGAAGCTCTTTCTGAAGCTCTTTATGGTGGTAGACCCTGAGCTGGGGACAAGCTTTCTTTCTTCTCCTGTGTGACTTGCCCACGCGATGCCCTCCTGGGACTCCTAGTCACTGGATGGTTGTGCAAAATGTCCATGCTTGCAGAACACGGCCATGGCTCAGCCCATACTCCTGCAACCTGGGCAGATTGCATTGTGTCCTGCAGGTTCTCTGTGCCACATTTCATTATGGTGTGAAACTTACACTGCCCCCTCCTCAGTCACCACCTTTGTAGCAAGGTAAACTCAAAGGAGGAAAATTGCTGGCGGACCTTTGGGGAAATGTGGGGGTTGGGAAAAGTTAGATTAGATCAGACCTTAGAAGCACTCAAAGGTCAGCTCTTCATCTTGTTGACCCAGCAGTCCTTTGAATCCTAAAGGTACTTTTCCTCTTTGGGTACAGCGAAAGGATGCTGTCTGAAGCTGAGAGGCAGGAATTAACTATTGAATAAAGTTTTAACTTTGAACTTGGAGTAAAATACATCTCAAATAAAGCACAACACTCTTAAAATCTTTGGAATGCAACCAACTGAATGCTCATGTTCCCAGGGACTCCTTTCTACCCTGCCCATTCTCTTGTATGACTTGTGGGTCAGGATGAGTCCACGGTGCAAGCCAGATCTCCAGCATGGTGAAGGAGATTCATCATTTGCAAGGGGGGTGGGGTGGGCCCTGAGAGGAGCTGAAGTGCTCATTTTGGGAAGGAAGCAGCTTGGTGGAACTCCCTGAAAGGATCTCTGAGTGGCCTTGGGCCTGAAAGGAGAGCCCCCTGTACTCCCTAGTTTTCCCAGAAGCTCTGAGTGGTGATAGACAAGCTGTGGGTGCTCCTTGCAGAAGGAAACCATCAGGGTGCCCAGAATCAAGTAGACTCTACCCTTGGTTTCCACACATTCACGGTGGATGTCAGGACTTGCCCTTGGAGAATTGCTGAGTGGAATTACAGACATCCTGCAGACAGCCCTACGCTCCGCGTCCCCACCTGTGGGATCTTGTAGCTGCTCAATATGCTTGAAATCTGGATGGAGAGATCAGGGTCAGACTCCTCAAGAACTACGAGCTCTTTGTTCTGCCTTCCACAGCTGTAGTTTGGGATGTTCACCTGCCCCAGTGAGAGCAGGCTCAATACCGCATCTGAAGTCATTCTTGGATCGGAGTAGGTTTCATGGATGCTGTAGCCCAGGGTGATGTTGCGTAGGAGCTGGGGGTTCTGGTTAATGTCACGGGTGGCAAACAGAATGGATAGGATCTCCCAGGTCTCTCTGGCTCCTTCACTGCAAAAATGTGCAAGGGAGATAACACTGATGTGCTGAGCTTCACCGACCATGAAACTGCAACACCAGACCCAATGAAAAGGGAACAATGTGACAGGAATGCTAATGGTGCTACACAGTGTTGTGACACCTGTAGGAAGAGACAAGGCTGCCTGCTGTGGTGCCTGGAAAGGCAGGGTGCGAGTTGCTGGATAGCTTCCTGCACTCTCTCCAAAACTTTGCACAGAGCATCAGGAGCACAGAAGAAGGGCTCGGACTTGGCAGTCCTCAGCTGGTGGAGAGAACTGGGGGTTTTAAGAGTGGACTGGAGTGCACGAAAACAGCACGACACAGAGGAAGAGCAAACTCTGCCATCGCAGAATGACTTGCCTGTGAAGGTGGGTGCTGGAAGGAGTCGCCTGAAACTGGAACCCCACAAAATTAGAAACAGTTGCCGAAATGACCCCGCTGATGTGCAGCTCTCCTGGCAGGTAATAACCAGTGGGGTCCATTGGACCCCTTTGCAAAGCCAAGGGGCAGGTTGCCTTTGGTGGCTTGGCACAAACTGCCTGGGGAAGCAAGAGCAGTATGAGGAGTAGCACCATTTGGGATGCATCCAGTCCAGCATCCATCATAGTGGCTTGTCCTCATGCTGGTTTCCTGTCCAGCTAATTGGAAGATGCCAACTTCCCCTTGAAAGGCTGGGAATTTGGTGGCTTCATTGCAGGAGGAACAGGAGTAGATTCACAAGGTGGGACTTCTCCCCCTTGGAAATATGGACAGAGCCCGGCCAGTCAAGTCTGCAGCCACAAAGGAGAGAACAGCATCCTCCTCACCTGCCCTCATCCCCACCCCAAGCTCCAGTGAAGCAGGAGGCATTTATGCCCTGGTGTTTTTGCCCCTGGGTGTGAGACGCTGGACCACTTTGTCCTTGAGACTGATGTGCATGGCAAAGGCAACTGTCAGAGACAAATCCTTGGAGAGTTAATGCTAATAACAAAGGTGCGGATAACAAAGCACCAGGGGTCTGAGAATTGCAAGGAGGGCCAGGATCCCATCTGCAACATCCTGCACTCTGCTTGTGACAACATGCCCAACTGGAGAGCACATGCTGCGGAAACCCCATGTGTGCTTCATTGCAGATGCATGGAGAATAACTTTTCAACATAATCATGGGAACAGTGCTTGAAATAGATATGGGGAGAATGCAAATATTATAAAACTAGTTTGATCTGTTGTAGAATAATCTCACTCAGTACTGGTACAATCAATGTATATTGACACAGAAAATCAGCAACCAGTACAGCTGCAGACTCAGCCTCCCAGGATGGACACCCCTGAAGTCTCCCCACCCCACAAAAAAAAAAAAAATCAGGACCAGCTCAGGGATGGAAAAAAATCTGCTCAGTTCCCAGGAGTAGCACCCTGGAAAAGCAGGGAGACGGGCCATACCCAACTGCCTGGTGATGGGCAACTCCAAGCTGGTGTGCTCCACCTGCCAGGTGTAGACGTCTTCATGCTGGGGGGGGGGTGCCTCCAGCATCACCTGTGTCTGGTACATCCAGTCAACATTTTGGGACTCCTCTCCGTAGAAGACCCCCTCCAACAATTCCCACCTCTTCAGCCACTGGACCACACCTTTCCCTCCTTCTGGTTCTACCCCCAGCCAGAGGGTTCCAGGTACTCTTGTCAACCGCCCCCTGGGACTGACCGTGCTTCTGCTTAATGCCAGGTTAGTCCACAATAAATCTTCCCTCATCCATGACTTGATTGTGAATGAGGGGGCCGACTTGGCTTGCATAACAGAGACCTGGGCGGGAGAGGGGGGGATTGTCACCCTTTCTCAAATGTGCCCGCCAGGTATCTGGTTCAGCAAGGTCCATGGCTGGAGGGCAGGGGAGGGGGGTCGCTTTGGTTTACTGAGCCTCCATCTCCCTCACGGGACTTCCAGGTCCTTCGAGGCTGGGGCTAGAGTGCCTCTACTTGGTGTTGGGCGACCAAGACAGATTGGGGATTCTGTTAGTGTACCATGCACCCTTCTGCCCAACATTCTCCCTGCCTGAGCTGACAGAGATTGTCTTGGGCCTGGTGTTGAGAACCCCCAGTATATTGGTCCTGGGGAACTTCAATCTCCATGCCGAGACTGGTCTTGCCGGGGCGGCTCAGGACTTCATGGCCTCCGTGGGGCTGTCTCAACATGTCACAGGCCCGACCCATGAACGTGGACACACTTTGGACCTGGCTTTCTCAACGGGGCAGGAAGAGGGTGGTCTGAGGGTGAGGAATTTATGTCTGACACCCCTGTCATGGTCAGATCACTTCCTCGTGAGGTTTGTGCTCAAGAGCAGCCTCTCCCTCTGTAAGGGTACAGACCTGATTGTGTGGGTCCGCCCCGGAGCCAGATGGATCCGGACAGATTCCTGAAGGCCCTGGGGGAAATTTCGGCTGACAAGATTGGTGCTCCTGTCGAGGCTCTGGTTGAACTATGGAATGGGGAGATGACTAGGGCTGTTGACATGATCACTCCTAAGCGTCCTCTCCTGCCGGGCAGAGCCCACTCTTCCCCTTGGTATACATCTGAATTGTGGGCAATGAAGCAGGCCGGGAGTTGTCTAGAGCATAGGTGGAGGAGATCACGGGATGAATCTGACCGAACACACTTAAGAGCCCATTATCGGGCCTATGCTGTGGCGGTGAGGGCAGTGAAAAAGAAATTCTTCTCCATTTCCATTGCCTCCTCACAATGCCGTTGGGTGTTTCTTTTTTGGGTGGTACAAGGGCTGGTCCATCCTGGCACTAAAAAAGATCTGGTTCCACCCTCGAAGGCCCGCTGTGATGACTTTGCCAAGCATTTCAGGGAGAAAATCACTCAGATTCGTCACGAGCTGGACTCTACTAGTGATTCAGAGGCTTCTGGGGAGACACCAATGTCGCCGACTGGTCCACAATTAATGGATGAATTTCAGTTATTGCAGGCTGATGATGTGGACAAGGTGCTTGGACGAGTACGTCCCACCACTTGCCTATTGGACCCTTGCCCGTCTTGGTTAATTAAAAATGCCAAGCACAGGATTGGGATCTGGATCTTGGAAGTGGTTAACACTTCTCTGAGGGAGGGTCAGGTACCTGCCCCTTTAAAGGAGGCAGTAGTCTGACCAGTCCTGAAGAAAGCGTCACTACATCCAGAGATGGCCACTAATTATAGACCAGTGGCCAACATCCCTTTTCTGGACAAGGTGTTGGAGAGGGTGGTGGTGGGACCACTCCAAGCACTCTTGCATGAAACTGATTATCTGGACCCTTTACAGTGTGCCTTCAGACCCGGGTACAGAACTGAATCTGCCTTGGTCGCCCTGTACGATGACCTGTGCAGGGAGAAGGGCAGGGGGAGTCCGTCCCTGTTGGTTCTCCTGGACCTCTCAGTGGCTTTTGTTACCATTGACCAAGCTATCCTTCTGGATAGGCTAGCGGGATTGGGGGTCGGAGGCCCTGCTTTGCAGTGGTTCCGCTCCTATCTCAATGGCTGATTAAAGGAGGTGGTGCTGGGGGACTATGGCTCTGTGCCATGGGAGTGATGCCATGGAGTACCGCAGGAATCCATTTTGTCCCCTTTGCTGTTTAACGTCTAGATGAAACTGCTGAAAGAGGTCATCAGAAGGTGTGGGCTGCAAATTCATCAGTATGCTGATGATACCGAGCTCTGCCTCTCACTCTCCACCAATCCAGGTGAGGCAGTAGCTGTGCTGAACCGGTGCTTGGCCAAGGTAAGGGAATGGATGAGGGACAATAAACTGAAGCTCAATCCAGACAAGACGGAGGTCTTGTTGATTGGTGGATCGGGCTTTGGGGAAGTGAATTGAACCTAGTCCTGAAGGGGGTTGCACTATCTCTTAGGGACAAGGTCCGCAGCTTGGGAGTACTCCTTGACCCAGAGCTTTCACTGGAAGCTCAGGTGACAGTGATGGCGAGGAGCGTTTTCTTTCAGCTTCGGCTGAGCCATTAGCTGCACCCCTACCTGGAGAACGACTGCCTGGCAACAGTGACACACGCGTTGGTGACTTCCCGTCTTGACTTCTGTAATGCGCTCTATGTGGGGCTGCCCTTGAAGACGGTCCAGATACTTCAATTGGTTCAAAATTGAAGTCCGGGCCCAATTCATGGTGTTGGTAATGACCTATAAAGCCCTTAACGGCTTGGGTACTGGTTACCTGGAGGACTGCTTATGTCCATATATGCCCACCTGCCCCTTGAGATCAGCGGGAGAGGCCCTTCTCCTGGAACCCTCCATCAAGGAAGTTAGGAGGGTAAATACTCGGAAGAGGGCTTTCTCTGCGTTGGCGCCCAATCTATGGAATGCACTCCCCAGAGAGGTCTGCCTGGCACCGTCGTTTACTGTTTTTCAGTGCCAGGCAAAGAACTTTTTATTCAAAAGATATTTTAATTGTTAACATTATTTATTTATTTATTTTATTCTTTGGCCAGGTTGACTTAAATTTTACTGTTGTACTGCTAAATTATATTTTTTATGTTATTTATTTATGATTGTGAGCTGCCCCGAGGCTTCGGCAAATGGGGTGACATAGAAGTCCTCTAAATAAATAAATAAATAAATAAATAAATAAATAAATAAATAAAGCAAAGCGCTGGGATCTAAAATTGGACTCTGGGTTGGGCAACGGGGCACTGCTGGATTAAATGACAGGCACTTCTGCATCTATGAGTATAGCATCTTATGGGAGCAGAGGGCCAGTTCGGGACGTCTACCCTTGAACAGCTATGGAAGCCGAGGTGTTTTCTGCAAGTGTGTTTATGTTTTGATAGGACAAGGCAAGGGTTTGTTTATTTATTCATTTGCTTTATATCCCACTTTTTCTGATATGGACTCAGAGCAGCTTACATCATTGTCTTCTTTGTCAATCTTACCCACACAGCAGCGACCTGTGAGGTAGGTTGGCCTAAGAGTCTACGACAGGCCCAAATTCACCCAGTTGGTTCCATGGCTGAGCAGGGACTGGAACCCAGGTCTCTACAGTCCTAGACCTTCACTTTTGACCACTGCACCACAGGCTCTCAGAATCTGACCCTTGTGATGCTGCAACCAGCAAACTTCCCTGTCAGGAATGGCTGCAGGATGTGAAAGGGGACTGTGAGCAGCTGCACCAGAAGCCATTCCCAGCATGTCAACGAGGATGTTGACTGAAAGTGGCCAGTCAAAGTGGGAGAATGAAACTGTTTGTGCAGTGCAGGGTTTCAGTTCCTGGCAAGTGCCCCATGAACACTAACCGTGCTCACCAGAGACCTTGACTCGAGGCTGCCTTACAAGTTCAGGAAGCCAAAACCAGGATTCCAATTGATTTTCTTCACAAAGCAGATGGCTTGCACACCCATAGAGAAGTCTCACCATGGCTCTGATACCTGTGCCAGATATTATCATCTTCTTTATTGCTGTGGAGCTAAAGCAGCTCTCTGAGTTTGCAAGAACGTCAGGCTATGAAACAGATTGGAGGATGAGTAGCACTAAAGTGATCTGAGCTTGGGGCCAAGGATGACCAAGAACTGATGGGAGCACATGATCATCCCTACTGGATGGCTCCAATGATAGCAAAGAATGTCTACAGAAGGGCTGCCATGTTGAGCTTATGTAACTGGATTGATTTGGGCCGTGTAGAAGCTAAGCTTCAAAATTCATTGCTCATATCTCAGGAGTCAAGGCAGCATGGACTTCCCCTTTCCACCCACAAACAGATGTCCTGTTTGACTGCTGGAACTGCAGCCTGAAGTTGATCCTTCAGAAGGTTGCTTTGGAGAACCCTCAAACTGAGAATGACACATTGCTTTGATGCGCTTTAGATGTCCCAACTCTACACCATGACTGTCACTTGACATTCCATCTGTTTGGCAATCCCTCAGGTGACAGGTAGTGTCAGCTCTAACAGCATACCCCAACCTGATGAATGCTTTGTACTACAGTTCCCATAATTCCAAACCAGTGATTTTATTGGTTATGTGGGTTACAGTGATGACAATGATGAGACTGCCATCCAGCACGTCTGCTGACTAACAGGTGAGGAAAAACTGGTCTGTATCATCTACATCAGGGATACAAAACTTGTCCACGCAACTTTATGATAGCTGGGAAAAAGAATAGCCATAAAAAGATGAATCATTAGTCACTGCTGGTCATGTAATTGTCCCACTTTAGATGACCTCTTCAAATGTTTGTGCTCAACTGAAGAATTCTCCTTTAGTGGAGGGGCAAAGGGACAGGAAGGGAGCAGAGATCTGGTCAACTCCCACATCAATACATGTGAAATGGTGCATGAATTCAGAATATTTCAGCACTTAAGCTGACCTGGAAGAAGAGGATAGTATAGAGGCATTACCACATTGGGGAAACACTTAACGGCATCCATTATCCTGACCTGTCCCCTCATCCAAGCTGTTGTCTGTGTTGCCTGGCTGCTCACCACTCCCCCATTTCCAAGCTTGGACTTCCACTTCCTGGCTGAAGAGATCATATTTGAATGCAATGAAGGCTCAGTCACCATGTTTTACATGGTTTTGGGTTACGTGGGTCTCCTGGCCTTTGTCAGCTTCACAGTGGCTTTCCAAGCTAGGAAATTGCCGGACAGCTTCAATAAAGCCAAGTTTATCACCTTCAGCATGCTGGTCTTCTGCCGTGTTTGGTTCTCCTTTGTACCCACCTACCACAGCACCACAGGGAAGTCCGTGGTGACCATGCAGGTCTTCTCCATCTTGGCCTCTGGGGTTGGCCTCCTGGCTTTCATCTTTCTGCCCAAGTGCTTTGTGATTCTTCTCAGGCCAGATCTCAATTGCAAAGTCCATCTCATCTGGAGAAAGAAGCTTTGATGATAATGCAGTTGAAAAGACAATCAGCACCCATCCCTTTTCCAGGCATTCACTCATTTGATGTGTTATAGCACTTCATAGGAGCTTTCTGATCCTAACCTGAAATGTTTCAAATAAATCCGTCCAAATGACTTCATCATTTTTCTCTATTTTCATGCAGACTGAATGGTGATTTCATTTTCTTTCAAATTAGAGAAAGTTGCGGTACCATTACGTGCTCTAAGTTTCTCTGAATGAGCTTCCCATATCAGTTGCAGCCAAAGGCTCTGATGGGAAAGAGATTCCGTGTTCCTCTTGTGTACTCTTGATTGTAAGAATTCTTTAAGAGGAGCGATGCCTGAAAGTCGCACCTCTCTGTGGCCTGAGAATCACCAGGCACCAGCCAGGGAACCTTCCCCAATGTCTTGTTATGAGAGCTGAAGAGGGCTAGGAGGGCCTGACTGATATATGTGCAAGCTCCCACCAATCAGCAGGCTGGACACAATGGCATTCCACTGAAGGGTGTGGAAGTCTGGCATTGGCAGGTGGAGCTTGGAGTGTTCCCATGGCTCTGCAATCCTCTGAGAAGATGGAAAGCTTGAAGGACTTCCCCAGCCAATTGCTGGTGGCAACAGTTACATGAGTCCGCCAGAGCAAAACAGCAAAGCCACTCATGGCACCATCCCTCTTCCATGCACTCAGTCATCAGCCTTCATGGACAATGGGCTCTATGCTACATAAAAATTTGCTCCAGGACACATTTTGGATATTTCCCAGTTGATTGAACTTGATTGACTGTCCTGCTACGAAGTGGCTAAGCTGAGTTCAGTACTGAGCAAGCCACATGTTTTACTTGTTTCTGTTTAAACAAGACCGTAAATGTACTAACCACACAAGTGTCAAATAGGAGGAAGAGCAGATAAATAAGTAAATAAGTAAATAACAAAGCCATTATTAAAAAGCCATGGTTTATGAACTATCAGCAAGCCATGAAATGAAGCCATGGTTTGTTGTTAGGCTATAAACCATAGGCCATTCCTGTTTAACAGCCCATGGTCTGTAATCACTGCTGGGTTCAATCACCAAGATTACCTGCATTTCAACAACAGTCCATTGTTCAACATGAACCCACACTCAACCCCTACACAATACATGAGTTTGAGACCAATTGGACACAGCAGTGAGCCAGGTGGGCTTCCCCACTTCCTCTGGATGCCAGCCACTGGCCCCATCACCTGTCACCTTAGGACTGGCAGTAGATAGTTCCTTGTCTAGTCCCCTCCCTCTGAATGGAGCACACAAAGCTCCTTGGGGGCCACCTGAGGAGCAGAAAGGCAGGGGGTCAGTGGCTAGAAGGCAGGTGGGCCCAAGAAATGGGGCCAGAGAGCCAGAAGCCACTGTGTCCTGAGGGCAAGTGGTGGCCTGAGTCCAGAAGAGTCTACAGTGACACATGATGCTAGAAGTGATGTGGCTCTCAGCCTGCGTTCTCAAGACCTCCCAATTGGAATTCAGAGGGGGAGGAGCAGAAAGAATTAAAGAACCTTTTGCACAAAGATGTCTGTGGCTTGGATGTGAAAAAGGAGGAATCCTAGCTCATGACACAGGGGATGTGATCATGCCCACTCCTCAGCAATATTTTGGGTAGGAGTGGCAAATGAACATATCTCATGCCCTGTCTTCAGTCTTCCCTTTCCTGCTCACTGGAGCTGCTCAGGGCTGTCCAGGGCCCATTAGACCCTGCTTCCGAGAAAGCCTCAGATGCCTCAAAGACCCAAAATCCCATATTTCCAGCATAGAATCTCTTGCATGCACCAGGAGTCTGATTCCAAATGCATGGCAGTTGCATCAGGAGAAGGGGCAGAGCACAGGCTGGCCAGATGTTGCTTCAAGAAGTTCTCTTCATTCAGTTCAAAGAGGTTGAAAAGGTACATGGACGGGTTTGAACAAACACCTCTATATGGCTGTAATCCCTAACCCAATAGTCTAGTGTGGAAAACTGCATCCAATGTTCCACCAGCCATCCTAGCTAATTTGTCACTTAAAGGAGTTAGAACAAAACAAGGATCTACTTCCACAATACCTGGATGACTTATAAACATTGAAACATAAAAACAGAGCAAGTCAGAAGGGACCTCCCGGGCCATCTAGTCTGACCCCCGGCTCTGCTCACGACATGCCCACCATGGGCATGTCCAGCCTATCTTTGAACACTCTCACCAAGGGGGCTTCAACCACCTCCCAGGGAAGCCCATTCCACACCCTCGGGGTCCTAACTGTCAGGAAGTACTTCCTGGCATCCACCTTTAATCTTGTTCCCTGAGGTTTGCTCCTTTGCAGCACATCCTGCCTTCCTCTGCAGGAAAGAACAGGCCTTACCCACCTCCGTGTGACATCCCTTCACACACCTGAATGTTGCCAACAGATTTTATTTTACTTGATATGAAAAAAAAGGACCCATTGAACTCCAGTATGGAAAAATGTGATTTAGAATTGTGATTTATTGGGTTGTGATTAGTAAAAAGATATCTCCAAATCATGACATGAAAAGATTATGTTTTTCTTCTGAGATGGTCTCTGCTATTGAGACCAGGCTTCAGAAGAATAATGTAGCATTTGGGGAGAAAGATGCAACCCAAGAGACCAGCCCCAAGGGTGAGATGGAGAAGCCCTCCATGGCCTCCCCTTTGTCCTCAGGTAGGTGGGCACAAAGGAGACCCACATGCTGCAGAAGACCAACAAGCTGAAGGGGATGAACTGTCGGGCAGCTTACTGGTCAGGAAAGCCAAGCTGAAGCTGAGAAGAGCCAGGAAGCCCATGTAAGCCTAGGTCTTCATTGCATTCCACAATGATCTCCCCAGCCAGGAAAGGGAAGTCCAGGTTGTGGAAAGGGGGAGAGGTCAGCAACCAGAGAACACAGACCACAGAATGGATGGAGGGACAGACCAGCACAATGGAGGGTGTCAGTGGACTCCCGAGGAGCCAGCCTGCCACGTTTCCTGGCTTGTGGCCATAAAGGCCATAAAGACCAAGAGCACCATGATGGCTTTTGCCAACACACAAAAAACTGCAAAAGAGAAGGTGATGCCAAAAGCAGCTTGTCACAGAAGACAGGTAAGCTTTGTGGGTTGACCGATGAAGAAGGAGCAGAGGAAGCATAGCAGGAGCAAGATGAGGAGGGCAAAGGTGAGTTCTCTGTTTTTTCTCTTTGACAATGCGTGTGTTGTGATATTTAATGAAAGTTGCCAACACAGCAGATGTGCCAAGACAGAGGAGAATAATGAGAGAAACTAGAAGGATACTAAGCAGTGGAAAGAAATTGAGAAGATGGAGCATAACAGAAGACAAAGTCAAAACTTTACAAGGAAACAGAGCAGTTGGTGTTCTCCTATCTCTGCTCTCGACTATGTAGGACCGTCTTTTGCAGCAATTCACAAAATTCTCCAGGATGAAAAAGAAAAAGAGAAGGGGAAGGGGAAAGGGAAAGGGGCAGTTTGGGGAGGGTGCATTTCTCTGATTTAGATTATTAAGTGGCTTGAAGAAGATATTTTTAAATTAATTGTTAATACTCAGGAGGTAGAAGATAATTTATAGTCTATGTTTGAGGGCAATTCTTAGGTTAGGTTTACTATATAATATTAGAAGATAAGCATTAATCTATAAGTAAGATAGAAGAATTAATAAATAGGGTACAGTACTAATTTTGAGTAAGCTAAATTGGATATTAGTTTAATTCTCGGCTCATGAACGCCTTGGTTCACAACCAAATCAGGTCACGAACACAAATTTCATGAAAATTTTTACTTGGGTCACGAACTCCACATTGGATGGCAACCAAGATCACAGCCATCTCCCCACCCCCCACACACAAGTGGACAGAAGGCCACGATCATAGTTGAGTTCATGCAGGGAAGACATGTGTGATCACAGGCATGCTCCTGCAGGAAAGACAGAAGCAATCTTGGCCATCTTGCCCCCCCAAAAAGAATGATTGTGTCCATGATCCCCCACCTACGAGGGGAAAGATGGCCATGATTGCCTTTGCGTTCGTGCAAGGATGGAATAGAGGAGCTGACGAAAGAAGAACTTGCTGAACTCCAGAGTGAGGAGCAGAAGGAACTTGCTGAGGAGGATTCCACTGAGAAAGAGGAAGACAGGGAGAAGGTTAGCAGTGATGTGATACAATCCAGTATGAAAAAGTGAAATGAGTGCCAGGATTTCTTTGAGAAGCACCACCTCAACATAACTGTAACAAACAGAGTGTTGAATCTGACGAACAATATCATGGTTCTCATTTCAAAAGGGTTATGCAGCGCAGGAAAAAACAAGTGACTATAGACAGATTTTTCACCAAACTTGACCCTGCAGCTAAGAGAAAAGAAGAGAGGAATCCACTGAAAGAGATCACCTCAAAGTCCATATGGAGGTGGACTCTCCCTCAAAACAATTACTTCCCCCACACCTAGGTTAGCGTTCTCCACGGTACAGTACAGTACTTTATTACTCTGTTGTTCTTTGTCATTTTGTTTCAAATTTTTCTGATTAAAAAAATAGTTACAGAAAGGATTAACCTTATTTTCATTGAACCTTATGGCAAATTTGACTTGGCTCATGACCAAAAACTGGCTCACAACCACATTTGGAGGGGCCAGAACGGATTAACCATATATACATTAACTCGTATAGGAAATTTTGACTTGGGTCACAACCAATTTGGTTCACAACCAGAGTCGTGGAACGGATTAAGGTTGTGAGCTAAGGTAACTCTGTATTATCTGTTTATAATAAAGGATTGGGGAAAGAGAGTAAAAGGGAAAATGAAGGTTAAAAGCATAAAGATAAAGCCGATGTTGTAAATTTGCATGAGACACCTCAAAGAAAAGAGGGGGGCTAACAAGTTAATAGTACCTTGGAAAACATTTATGAAAAAGTGTATGGGAGTTCTAAGTCAAAGACAGTAGCAGTCATTAAGTAAAAAAAAAAAAAAGCTGATTTTAAAATATTTTTAAAGGTAGACTTTTGATAATATGGAGAGAGTTGAGAGGCTAGAACTATAATTTATATAGTATAGTTCTATCCTCTCAACTTTAATTGTTTTTCACTGGATGAAAATCAGATGGCATTTTTCAAAAAAGCTTTAAAAGACTTGGAAGAATTAAGAAAGGGATTTATAATAATGGCTGGCAATTTTAATATGGCAACAGACCACAGTTCTCCCTTTTCCACCCTTCTCTTGCCCACTCATGATACAGAACAATGTGCCCTACTTTGGCAACATCACCATTGGGTCAAGATAGCAAAGGTGTAGACCTTCATTAAAAGATGCCTCCAGATGTTATGGACTTCTTGGACAAGAGAAATAGCCACACTGGTTAGGAAAAGCAGTTGTTCTATTGAAAAGCATCTCTAGGGAATGTGGTGGAAGAGCACTGTTAGACATCATGATATCTGCAGACCAGGGGTGTCCAATGTTTTGGCTTCTCTGAGCCACATTGGAAGAAGAGCAATTTTCTTGGGCCACACATTAAATACACAAACTCTAACAAAAGCCGATGAGAAAAAAAGCAAGTCCGTGCACAGTATTCCTGATATCCCACACCACATATATGCAAAAAAGTCCTCAAATGATAATCCCAGTTAAACAGCACCCCGTTCGAAGAGTCTTTTAAAATCGCCAAGAAGGTCTCAAGTTTGTGATCACTAATATAGAAAATGAACACGTCTAGAAATAAAACTTCATTGATTTTTTGATATTTTTATTATCGAAGCAAAAGAAAAGAGGGCAACACAAAACCAGTGCGATATTTGACACTGTATTTGAGGAACTAATGCATAAGTATCTGGTATGATGGAAGTATTTGAAATTCTCAGTGAGTTCTCAAGGTGCTCATGAGGAATTACTGTCCGAATTGCACTCTTAGTGTGTTTCAATCTTGAAAATAGTTGCTCACAAATATGGGTGCTCCCAAAAAGAGAAGACATGAATAAGGCATGATTGCAAAGTGAGGGATATTTGTGTCTGTGAAGGCAAGACCTATAAAAGTTCATGATCAAATGTTTCTTTAAGTTGGATATCGGACTGCATCTCTTTCTATTCCATTTGAAAATAGGGAGGTAAAATATTTATGTTCACTAACCAGGAGTTGCAAATATACCAAACTAGTGATTCTTCTCCTGGAAATCTTGAAATCTGTTTTCAAATGCTTGCATGAAATCAAAAAGCAAAGCTGCATATTTTTCCCTGTTCACAGGACTGTATTTAGCCAACTTTCAAAATGAATAGAATTGTTGGCAATGGTAGGTTGATATATTGAAGATAATAGCTGTGTTTCAATCGTCAACTCACCATGAGCACATGTTGCGTCTGATGGTGTCGATTCAACTGACTCCGCTTGGACGATAACACACTGGAAGCCACAGACAACAATAAAACTGAAGCCATGCATGCGTACAGCTAGCGAGAGCATACGTACATTTCTTTTACATGACATTGTGACACGACAATATCATCTGTGAAGTTCATGCTCGAGAACTGTGGTATCAAGTTGCCAAAATTGCAAAACAATCACATAATGGTTTAAGTAAGTTTACGAGTTTGTATTGGGCTGCCTTCCTAGTCATCCGGATCCCCATGTGGCCTGCAGGCCGAGGGTTGGACACCACTGGTCTAAACCCACAGAAAATAGGATCAGAGTGCATGGTGATGTGGTGGCAAGGTCTCCCCTTCAGATGATTTCCACTGGGATCCATTCCTATACTCCAGCTAAATTTTCTTTCAAAATTGTACCCATTTCTGTGCCTACTTTTGCAGTGGTCACAATACAGGAATTCGCAGGAAATGACATTTGACATGTGTAAAATTGCTTTTGTGTATGATACCCTGCCTCCATAATCCTGTGATCAACAGATGTTCAGAGGACCACACTATATAGAGGGCAGACCTGAGTTCTCTTAAGTAATAATCATGGGGTGCCACAAAAAAGC